>NC_056745.1:1485807679-1485907679 GCF_019279795.1 Protopterus annectens | reverse complement strand
AAAGAAGATAACCTAACACTGAGATTTAAATGAAAATAGAGAGCGCATACTGAATCTAAGCTATGATGCGCTTTTTGCTGTTGTGGTATGTTTTACGATTGTGATTTTATTTCTCTGCCAAAGCTATGTGATTATCTGTGCACAGATAAAATATTGGCCACTGCAGTGCAAAGCAATTTGTAATCAATATGTATTAACTTAAATGCATCTTGTGAGAACTGAATAATAATATGAAAATGTTTAGAAGAAAAACATGAGCTATTAGCTCAGGAGATTAGAATACTAGGCAAAAATTCTGTACATCTGAGGTTATTTTTGCATAATGCCACGGTGGTACGGCTGTAGTGTTGTTAGCTCACAGCAAGAGGTTCCCCCGTTCGATTCACAGCTGGGCTTGAGAGTGCCTTCTGTGTGGAGTCTGTATGTCCTCCCCACGGTTGGGTAGCATTCGAAAGACATGCATGCGTAAATGGTTGTGCCTTCGTTGAAGGTTTAGCATCGAGCTGGCACCTCGGCGTTTCATAAAAATCTACTGCCAATCATTAGCGGACTGGAATTCCGCTGTGGTGACCCCTTACCGGGAAAAGCCGAAAGACAAACAACAACAACAAACTTACCTGTAACTTGCCTTATATACAAAGTGATGCTGCATTTGACGCACCTGTTGTTAGAGCGAACTAATTGCTTTTCTATGTAGCTATTCTGAGCCCAATTGCTCTTTTCTTAAAGGCATATATTACTTGCAAAATAATAATGGTTTGCCTGCGAAAACAAGTTGAAAAATTCATGCCAAGTTCTAGAAAAATTGATAGCTGTAGATATTACTACTAGGCCTGGCTTCAATACTCATCGAGACATGCAAGTTTTTTAGATCCAGAAGTGTTATTTAGAATGTGTACTGCATTGTAGCATAAATAATGAACATAATGTTGATGAAAGTATGCATCTTAAGTGACCATATCTAACGTAACATCAAGACCTGATATTTACTTTTACTTTTGAAGATAAAAAGGCAGTGCTGAAAGAGGACTAAAGGTATAGCAAGCCCACCTATAGAGGTTGTAAGAACCTTAGCAGTGTCCCTACTTCCTGTGAACTTTAGGTGTACAATATCTTCAGTCTTCCTTCATAGCTGTCCTTGTTATCTCATAGATGACAATTCTGCCATCCGAAATTTATAGAGTATAGAAGATATTCAGCCAACTGTCTTTACACAGCACATGCTGACATTGTCACAAAACGTCTGCTTTCTTAAGTTCATCTCCCTTCTCATCCCCATCAGGCAATCTGGGATGTCACTGCCCTGTTGTGCATACTATAATATACAAAGTGACTCTGCCTTTTGTCATCTTCTGGTAAGACTATGGCAGACCAGAAAGGACCTGTACATTGCATGATGTCAGAAGAGGATCAGGCTTTTATCAGCCAGTAAGCAGAGCTGCATAAAGAAGTAGAGTGCCTATAATTTATTCCTACTAAAGCAGCAGGTTGAAAACAGGAGCCCTAGTCTTTGTCACAGAACACTGTTTGACACAATATAAATGACTGATGCTCAAAATGTCGAATGTAAATGATCGACAGCTTTGTGGAGAGCAAGAAAATTAATGCAGTGTTTTCTTTAATTTCCATCCTCTTCTCAAAGTTTGGGTGATCTCAGAGCTGTTTTGTGTGTGTGTGTGTGTGTGTGTGTGTGTGATCTATATATGTATATATATATATATATATATATATATATATATATATATATATATATATATATATATGGATTCTGGATTCTGTATGCTTGGTCAACCAATGAGTTACTCAACATCTGGAAGTGCAGGGCTGTTTGTTTGAACACCCAGTTTGTTTGCCGAAACAAGGAAGTGGGATGTTTATTACGTGTATGTGTTTGTGCAAATGTGTGTTGGTTAGGGTTAAGTAACATAAACTCTGTGTGTGCAATTCTGAGAGTTTAGGTTAAGGGTAAGTGTAGGTAAGGGGATAGATTTTGTGTGCATGTGTGCCTGTTATACTCATGCTGTCTGGTGTGATAATGTCATGTGAAGGGCTAGAACCATATTTAACCCATTTCTGCTGTCCATAGCATTTTTACCTTCCCTTCACTAGTGCCTCTTCTCATTTCAAGTTTTTACAATTCAGTTGTAGTATTTTTCCTTTTTTATTTCTACTCTATCTACTGACCACCATTATTCTGTTCTGTGACCTCAGTCATGTCCCTATTTCTCAAAGCTAAGAGACAGCCATCTTGCAACCATCAGTGAGCTGGCCACGTAACCCTATGCAGATGCTCAGGAGTTAGACATGAAACAAGCCAAGTGTTAACATAATTCAACTGACCACATATATGCAACCAAAGGAAGAAAAAGGTCAGTAATAAAATCAAATAAATATTACAGTGTTAAAAGGGGCAAATAATTTGATGCAGGGTTATAAATGAATAAGGAAAGTAGCATTAAAGTCTCTTCTTAATAAAATTGATAAACAATTAAAGCATTAATGATCAACAGGTAAGAAAGTGTTAACCAATTTATAAAAATCTTCATAACTGCAGGCTTCTATGATATATGTCCACCCAAAAATGATATGAATGAATTCTTCTTTTTTTTGTCTTTGATTACTAATATTCACTAAATGAAAAAGAAAAACATTTATATTTTGACAGATGGATTCTGTGAATATTCATGCCAACAGAGAGGAAAATAACTAAGTCTATCATAACTAATTATTATGTGTTTGAGACACATATGCCAAGAAATTGAATCTTTTTAGCCATATTGATAGCACATGATAAGGGCTACGATCATTGAGACCCAGTCATAATTATTTACAGTGCATTGAGCTTTATCTGCTCCATGGACTAATAGTTTCAGAAAAAAGAATGCTTTAAACTCTGCACTTTCATTTTGTGTACCTGTGTGAATTAGAGTCCACTGTAAAACCTATGTGAAACTGACTCTAAAACTGATAAGCCTTACCTCTACGCTGTATATATGATTTTGTCCCCATATTTTGTATAAAAAATCTTTAATATCTGTAAAAATGTTAACATGATCTTTGTAATATTTTATAAAATATCTGAAGCTTTTCTCCCTGGATTTCCTCTGGAAATGACTTTTAGTCCAGTTGAACTTTCCTGGTAAACAAACATAAATAAATAAATAAAATAAGATAAAATAAAAGAATTAAATAAATAATGTGTAGGTGTGCAAAGTGTTACGCTGCTAAAACATTGTACCGCCAAACAGACAGCAGGCAGAAACAGTGTCCCACTGAAGAACTAACATCTTTAAAAGCTAAGAGATTTCATTATTACACACTTTTGTTTGTAAAAGTTTCAAAGTGATGTATATTTGACAGAGTTTAAAGCCGTTTTACTTTCTAGCACTACTCTTTCCTGGCCAACACTATCCACTGTTAACTCCCAGCTCAAGTCACAATCATAATAACATTGAGGTGAGCTTAACAATATTGTGGAGGGGATTCAATAAAGCCTACATTATAATTTTGACCGTGTGCATGTTGCAGGTTGATGCACACACGGCTGCAAAAAATTTAGATGCATTAAACTCCATGTAGTAGCACACACTCAAGCACAAACAGGGAAAGTTTCATAGCATGAAAATTATGGCATAAGTAGCTGAAGTCTATGTTAATGAAGGAAATGAACAGAGTGCAGTGGTTCAACAAGCTGTAAAATAACCGTGCAGACTCTGTGCTTGTGTTGGCCATGTGTGAAAAAGTTTACCAAATACAGGAGTCCACACGGGAACTAGAGCAAGTACTTTTCCATACATTTGTATACAGCAGATGCTGTCATGTAACCCCACACACATTATGACATTCCCAGACATGTTGGATGCTAGAAAATTATGTTAAAAATAGCAACACATATTTATTAAGTGCTGTGACATAAATGCTGCTTTGCAGCCCCACCCCCAAATGAACAATGATATTGTAACTAATGTAGACAGCTAAAAGTGTCTTCTTCTAGTGTAAACCCCATGAAATATAGAATCCCAAACCTGAATTCCTGTGTGCACATATATAAACCTGAGTGATATCCTCCCTTGACTGTACAACACTGAGCACCCCTCTGCATATTTGTCCGATAAAACAGGCATGGGCAAAGCTAAGCTCCCTTGTTTTCACCTTATTGTAGCCTCAGTGCTCATAGCAGCAGCATAATATTATGGCAGATCCTTGTATATCATAACTCGGTGCAGTAATGAAGTAAACAGTGATGGATTTGTCCAGAAAGTACCTTGATATGTGACAGAAGACACTTATTTTACTCATATGTGTCCATGTCTAAGGTTTTCTTTTTTGTTTCTTTCTTTTTTCATTGCCCTTTTTGTGAGATGCGCCGCATAGCGCAAATAGTGTTAGTGGATAAATGCTTTGTGTGGGTTTGCGCAAAGAGAGATGGACCATCTATGAAGCAGACAGCCAAAAATAGTAACTGGATACATTCAATTAATGCCCTTGGCCATCGAGAAAACCCAGCCTGGAGTACAGATGGTACTGTTTTTTAGTACAGAGTGTGCAATCTTTGTTTTATTGTTGTGACATTGTAGTTTACAGCAGTGAAATGCAACATACACAACTGTTTCCTCAACATTCTTGTGGCAACAGGTGTAAGTTCATATGTTCATAGGTATGTACTAGGCTATAGGCCCAAGGGCCTATGTAAGCCTAGCCAACAACGTTCCCTGGCTTACGCCACCCAAGAATGTTATTTTCCTGTGCCACTGTCGAGCAGAGACACAGAAGTGATCCCTGGGGTGTATTTCCTATTTCCCATCCACTTTCCTGAAGAGTGCTAATGAAGAACTTTGCTTGACATAGTTGGGTAGCCTGTCCCACAGTATGGGAAGTCTCTAGGACAGGAATCAATCCCTCCAGCATGTCCTTTTTGTTGTGGTGACAAGGTTTAGGTCCCTAGAGCGTGTAGCTTGGAGGGATTAGGACTTCTTTAGGTGTAGCATGTCCAACAGCTCTGGGTTTGACATAGCTTTATATGTTAGGCAGAGATCACCTCAGATTAGGTGATATGGTGAATACCGCACAACGTGGCTGGGCTAATATATGCCTTCATGCAGATAGCCCAGTACCAACCTATGAACCTATAAACTATGAATAAAGCTGGAGTTTTTTGAGATGGTCAATGTAGGGCATTTGTTTGAGGCCAGTAATCCTCTTTGTGAGGTACTTGTGTGGCCTTTCCAGCTGTTGCAGATGTCTTGTGAGGTACATTCCAAAAGGGGAGTTGTACTCTATAATAGGTCTAATGAGTGTCGAGTAGAGGGGAACAATTACCTCTTTTTTCCTAGATGAGAACCCTTTTATGATGAGGTGTGCCATGTAGAAGGACTTCCTGACTACTTTGACGATGTGACTATCAAAGGAGAGACTACTGTCCACCTGGGTCCCAAGGTCTCTTATCACACATTCAGTGTTAAATAGATTGCTTCCTATGTGGTAGTTCATGGGTACAGAGTTTTTACCAAAGGGGATGACACTGCACTTTTTGGCATTGAGCTTGAGGCCATGGCTCTGACACCAGGTATCTGTCTCAGCGAGGCCCTTCTGTAGGATGTCCACATCATTTGTGGACTTGACTATGGTTCCTAGTTTGCAGTCATCTGGAAACTTCATTAGCAGAGGCCTTCTGTGTTAGCCTGTACTTCAGAGAAGTAGATACCAAACAGGAGAGGTCCCAGGACTGAACCTTGTGGTACTTCACTTGTCACTGGTTTGAGGTCAGATTTGGAGTCTGCAACTTTTACAGTGTGGGTTCTGTCAGTGAGCCAGTTGGCAACCCATCCTGTGATGTAGGGATTTATACCTAGTTTAGTGAGTTTAGCTATAATTCCAGAATGGGGGATGGTGTTGAAAGCCTTGGTGAGGTCAAGATAGGCTGTGTGAACCACCCTACCCTCATCTACAGCTTTGGTGACTGCCTCAAAGAAGTCAATCAGTTTCAGGAGGCATGATCTGCCTTTCACAAACCCGAACTGGGTGGGATCCAAAGTTTGGAGGTTACCAATGTCTTTGTTTATGAGTTCCATGATGATACATTCCATGGCCTTGCAGAGCAGGCTCATCAGGCTAATAGGTCGATAGTTCCCGGGATCAGTGGTGGCTCCCCCTTTGTGGAGTGGGATAACTGTTGCTGTGCACCATTCAGTGGCACAAACCCTGATGCGAGGCTATTATTGAACATGGTGCTTAAGTGTGGAGCCAGTTCATTCTGAAGTTTGTGTAAAATGCAGCCTGGGATGTTGTCTGGTCCCATGGATGCTGTGTTTTTGGCTTTAGAGAGTGCAGCTTTTACCTGCATAGTTGTGATAACAAGGACTCTGCATTCCTTCTGTACAGATATGGTCCCTTTAGGGGGTGGGGGGGTAAAGTTAGCACTGAACCTATCTGCCAGGATATTGGCAATATAAGTTGGTTCTGTAATTTTTTTGCCGTTGTGCTGTAACTCAGAGCAGATCTGGGTGTTGCCATCAAGATTCCTGACATAGCTCTAGAATGGTTTGTGGTTGTCCTTAGAATTAGTGGTGATTTTGTTTTCATAGCTAGCTTTGGAGGATCTTATAAGAGATCTCAGCTTCTTACAGAGGCTGACCATGGAGCTCCTCCACTCATGGGATTTTACTCTCTTTTGCAACAGTTTCTTCCTTCTGTTGTACAGTTTGTTTATGGCAGGAGACCATCAAGTCTAAGACTACCATACACATGGTCCTGGGTTTGAGTACAGTATATGCCATACATAATTATTTTTACTGACGTAGTAATACTGCTCACATTTGCACACTGCTTTCCAATGCGCAAACAGGAGTAACTGGCATGCATGTACACTTTGTTAATTGTGTAAATCTGCTGCTCACTGAGCTATGGAACTGTGCATCTGGTGCTTTCTTATTGGTGTTTATTGTCCATTTCCTTTGTGTGACATAAAGCTATATGTAGAAACATTGCAAATTCAGGGCACATTCTCTGTATATGTCATATATCCACAGTGCATACATGTGTTGTCCCCCAAGGGAAACAACCCTGAGGGCTCAGTATTTTTTACACACATTTGTCAACCGCACTACAAAGTGTAATACATAATGTTGTGTGCTCCCTCATGGACAGGGCCAGTTGGTGTTGCTGACAACCTTGCTCTTCTAAATTCAAACATCCAACTATCAATAAGAGTACTTGTGCTTTTACACATCTAAGCTTCTATACACCTAGGATACACTTGACAGTTAGGCTACTGTCCTCATATGAACCTATGAATCTATGCACCTATGCAGACCTCCCAACCTGTTGTCCCGCACATGGCCTACTGATGTCATCTACCATAAGTTCACCTGCAGTGATGTAAAAGTCAGACGTGTGTTGTGGCACTTATGTAGAGTACTGTGTTCTATAGTCTTTGTACTTGGATAGGCAGGGGTTCTGTTCTCACTGCAGTCAACTGGCTCTGTGTGTGTGTGTGTGTGTGTGTGTGTGTGTGTGTGTGTGTGTGTGTGTGTGTGTGTGTGTGTGTGTGTGTGCGTGTATGTGTACAGTGAGAAGAGCAAGGGTGTATCCTGCAGTTACTGCTCCAATCTCATATATTGACAAGATTTTGATACTTACCTGCCTATACATCCATGTTAGGCAGGCATCCCTCCTTCTTCTTTCCAACATGCACTGTCTACTCAGCAGGGTAGATGTGCTGTCCTACAGTTACTTCTCCAGTGGCATGGCTTGCTAGTCTTTTCATACTTTCAGAATCCTAAACATTCATTTCATGTAGTCCTCTCAACCTTTTGTCTCCCACATGGCCTGTTGTTGTCATCCACTATAAGTTGACCTGCGGACATGTAAAAGTCAGACTTGTGTCATGGCACTTACATATAGTACTGTGTTCTGTAGTCTGTGTACTTAGATAAGTAGGGATTCTGTTCTTACTGCAGTCAACTGTGTGTATGAGACGTTAGTTGTCATTACAGAGATTATTTTACACCCGCATGTTGGACACTGTTATCACCATATGCTCAACACACAATGCTGATGTATCACCACATGGCCAGCAGACAATGCTGATGTAAGCAGCTATATCAGATTATTGCATAGACAACCATCTCACTGGGGCAGGATCAGACACTGGCCTGGAGCCGAGGCAGATGTCACATTAGGTTCATAGGAGGTTACTAGTCTACTGGCTCTAGCATCTTTATAAGCCTAGCCATCTTATACCATTGTTCCCTTATTGTATGGCCTACATTTACAGTGCAAGTGCATGATCATTACCAACTGCCCTTATCCAAGAGGGACATGGGTGACACACCCAGGGTAAATTTACATTCTCCCATCCAGCTGGCTAAGTTATGCTTAAATAGATTCATTGAGGAGCTCTGTTTTATGTGAATTGGGATTGTTTTCCACAGGAGAGGCAATCTCTGGGAAACATATCTTTCACTCCAGCATGTCCTGTTAATGTCACAACCTAGGTTAAGATCCCTAAAGTGACTGAATCTTGTCCTATGTGACTTGGGGATGTGCAGCATTTCTATTAGGCCAAGGTCTAAGACTGCTGTGTAGGCTAGGCACAAGTCGCCTCTCAGCAGCCTATAAGATACAGAGCACAGTGACAAGGCCTTCAGTCTGTCCATGCAAGTCATGTTTTGCAGGCCCTGAATTGTCTTGGTGAGAAACCTCTGAGTTCTCTCCAGCTGCTGCAGGTGTCTGGTGTGGTACATACACAAGGGAGTGTTGTATCCTTTTTGTGGTCTAATTTGAGATGAATACAGAGGAGTTATACATCTTTAGCTCTGTATGTGATGTCCTTACTTTTGAGATGTGCAACATAGAAGACCTTCCTTACCACTGTGGACAGATGGTGATCACAGTTAAAGGTACTATCAACCTGTGTTCCTAAATCTCTCGCCACAGGGGGTACTGTTAATATTGCAATGTGCAGAGACTTCCCCTTGGCCATAAGGGATGACAACACATAATTTAGTGCTAAATGTGAGTCTGTGGCTTTGGGACCAGTATTTTGTTTGTGTAAGACCTTATTGTAGTATGTCAACATTGTTGTGGGACTCAGTGATTGTACCCAGTTTGCAGTCATTTGTGAACATGGTAAGCCACAGACCATCTATTTTCCCCTGGACAACTGAGAAATACATTCTAAACTGTAGGGGACCCAGCAAAAACCCTTGTGGTACACCATTTGTAACTGTTCTGCTGCTAGAGGTGGAATCCCCAACTATGACGGTATGCATTCTGTTGATGAGCCAGCTGGCTACTCATCAAATGATATATGGGTTAATCTCCAGCTGGATGAGTTCTCAATGATGCCTGACTAGGGGACTGTGTCAAAGCCCTTGGTCAATTCCAGATAGACAGTATGTACTTATTTGCCTTCAGTGAGGACTTTGTTGTCACTCTTGAAGAATTCCACTAAGTTTAGCAGGCATGATCTACCCTTAACAAAGCCAAACTGCATCAGGTCAAGCACTTGAAGGTCACCAATGTCCTTGTTGATAAATTCCAAGATGATTCTCTCCATGGCCTTACAGACAAGGCTGGTCAGGCTTATGTGTCTGTAGTTCCCTGGATGCTGCTTTGCCAGGGGATTACGGTTGTTGTTTTTCACTCTGCCAGGACAAAGCCAGTAATTAGACTGTGGTTGAAGTGAGTATCCAATGGTTCCACTAACTCTTGCTTTACACCATTTACAAAGCAGCCTAGTCTTGAGTTGTATTTGACTTTTTTGAAGATGGATACACCTCCTCGTTTGGTTCTTTCACATTCATTCTGAGGCCTGAATGTGTGGAAGGCATTATAGCCTTTCATGGCCGGAGTACTCTCTGTGGCCCTAAACCATGTCTCTGTGACTGCATAAACATCGACATCTTCCCAAGTAAGTAGTGTCTCCATTGAGTATAGTTTCTGATTTACACTCATAGCATTAAGCAGCATAACCATGAGTTTTTCATTTGAGGATATTTTTATGTCAGGAATTTTGGTCTTATGACACTGCCTAAAAATGCACTATGGAGGAAGCAAATACCTTCATCAGTGACCAAAAGGTAGGAGGTGAGAGATGAAGACCATCAATGGAAAAGCAGCATGGTCTGTCAACCATATCATCCCAGGCTGAGAAATACTAGATCCCCCTGGAGTGACGCCAGTAGCTAAGCCAGTTGTTGAAGGTGATAATTGTTTTGTTTGTACTGAGGCATCTTCCTGGGTGAAAGTAGAATGCTGCTTAGGGCTATGGACCTACCTATCTGGGACACATAATCTGAGAGCTCAGTCATATCTCTCTTCATATAATCAAGTGAGGTATGTCTCAAGTCATTTACTCTAACATGGAGTATGACACAGGCGTAACTGTGCTTCTTGTTGTGAGACTTGAGTGTTTTCATGACTTTGCAGATCCTAACACTGATAAACAGCTGACCATGACTTTCTACATGGACAAGCTGGTGAGGGAGGCATCTACAGTATGTGTCTCATTATTGATTCTCCTATGACCAAGACATTGGTTTTCAGTTGTTTTGCCTTAAGGGCTTAATGGGTGACACACTGATACATTTGTTTTTATGTGTAGTGGGTTCTGTTGGGACTGTAATGTGTGTAGTAGGTTTGCATTTGAAAGGTTTTGGTAAGCTTCTAATGAGTACCTCTGCTTATGTGGGGTTATCTGTTGTGCACTTTGTTTGTTGAGGAGGTGATGTGTGTGTGCTGTCAACCTGTTTAATAAATGGTTTGTTGTTACTTGAGACAGACAACATTTATTCTAGATTCATTGTATGGTTGCATCTCTCACATATTGTATTTGTAAGTTTTAGGAGTACATTGTTGTCAGTATACATGAGGCAATAGAAGCCAAGCTGTGTATAAACACAGGTACCCTTATTAAGCATATTTACATGGTCATTGTTAGCAGAGTGATTTTGTGAGCAGCAACAACTGGGCCTATCTATTATGGACATAGGTACCACCCCAGAGGTGACTTTACAATCACCCAACCAGTAGTGAAGGTTGCACTTGAATAGGGTCATTGAGTAGCACTGTTACTCAAGCCTATTACAGATGAATGGGAGTCACTGGGGGATACATCTATCTCCCCTGTATGTTCTGTTTATGTCATAGGCTAGGTTGAGAACCCTGGGCCAAGTTATTCTTGCCTCATTTGATTTGCAGATGTCCAGCATTTCCAGCAGGGCAGGCTCTGAGATGTCTTTGTAGGTCAGGCCAAGGTCATCACTGAGCAGCTGCATGATACTGAGTACAGTGACTGGCCATGTACTATTTCCATGTATGTCATGTTTGGAGGACCTGCATTCTCCCAGTCAAAAACCTCTATTTTCTTTTTCCAATTGCTTCAGTTGTCTGGTGAGGTACAGACAGAAGAGGGCTTTTACTCACTGGTCTGATAAGTGTGGAGTACAACAAGGCTATGATCTCCATGGTCTTGGACATGATGTGCATATGTATGAGGTGCACAATGCAGAATGTGTGTCGCAACACTATGGACACAGTGAAGAAAATGTAGATTGCTATGAACATGTGTTCACAAGTCTCACAGCACAGTGCTTGAGCTAACAGGGGTGATATGTATATCATAATTAGCAGGGGTACTTCATTGGCAAAGAGGGCAATGAAACATTGCTTGCTGCAAGGTTCAGTCTGTGAGTTTGGCACCAATCATTTGTCTCTGTCAACCCCTTCTGTAATATGTTACCATCACTGGAGGGAATCTATATGAGTGCGTCAGATTAAGTCATCTGCAAATGTGGTAAACCACAGGCAATCGACCATTGTCTGTGCTTCAAGGAAGTAGTTTCCACACATTGAAGGCCCTGGCACAGCTCCTTGGGGTATTCCATTGATGAGTGGATTGTGGGGGGAGGTGCAGCCCCAACTTTGAGAGTGTGTGTTTTGTTAGTGAGTCACTTTGCTATCCAACTAGTACTGTATGGCTTAATTCCCAGATGGAGCATTTTCACTACGAGACATGAATGTAGGATATTGTCAAAGACCTTGGAAAACTGAACATAGGTGTTATGTCCTTTTATCTTGTCATCCAGGTCATTGGGGTCAGTATCAAAGAAGTACACAAGGTTCAATAGGCAATATCTATCCTTGACAAACACAACATGGGTCAACTCAAGTGTGCTGAAGGTCACCTATGACTCTGTGGATAAAGTCCATGCTGATCCCTTCCCTAGCCTTGCAGATAAAGCTTACCAGATTAATATGCATTGCATATGACACAACATTTCGTATTACTTTCTGTAGTGTAGGTGATATATGTGTGGAAAAAGTACTGACGCACCAGGGTTACAGGGTTGCAGGTTTGCAGGAAGCAAAGTGCATACACATGTGAGATACCCCTGTTTGCACACTGCTTAGCAGCACACAAAAGCAAATCACATTCCTGTGTTCTGACAATTGGTATTGAATCTATGAAAAACAGCTATTACTTAATTGACTGTGGGGCAGCAGTTGCTAATGCATTGATACTTTCATTTTGGGGGCAGATGGTAGTGGGCTTCTATCCTTTTCTTATTCTCTTTTTCATTTTGTTCTACGGTGCTTGCTCACGGTACCACTTAGTGCAAACAGAAGAAATTGATAAAATGAATGTCAGGTTTGGCTGTGTTTATCTTGTGTGAGCAAAGTGCAGCTGTGTGCAAACTGGCCCACCCAGGAAGCAGTCAGGACCCAGACAGCCAAAAATAGAATCCAGATGCATTCAAATAATACTACTGGCATTGCACAAACCCACTAAGTGACACTGTGATGAGGTTAGCAACGAGACCTTAAGAATGAATATTATGATACAGAATGTCATGTAACTAATTCTGTGGTAGCAGGTATAAATGTAGGGCTGGAGTACAGGCGGTCTTGGGTTCTAGTACAGGATATGTAACCTTTGTTTTACAGTTGTGACACTGCAATTTATAGAAATGAACTGGAACATGAACAGCTATATTCCAAATCTCTTGTGGCAACAGGTGTTAGTGTAGGACTGCCATACATATGGTCCTGGGTTCAAATAGAGCATATTCCATACACTTTTACTGTGGTTCCACTTGTTATTGTAGTCACATTCACTTATAACACTTGCTTGGTGTATATGATACTAATTATATGTATAAAGGCTGAGATACTAATATAGTGTCATTTATTTATTTATTTCTCTATTTTTTACCACATCTATTATCAAATTTATGACTGTGGGTATACTGTGTACTATGTTCCTGTAAGTATATTTCTGCTCTCTGGACTGCCATGACCTTCACATTTGTCAAACACACAGACACAACTGCCTATACATCAAATAACCTTGAAATTGCTTTGCTTACCACTCTTGCACACTGCTTAACATCGAACAAACTCATTGCTTGGCAGTACATACCCCCAAATACCATGTTTGCACAATAGTAAGTGGTGCACAACATTTTCAAACAGTGTGCACACTCTCAGTAAATGTGATAACTGGAATCAGTGGAGAACCATCATTGTCCATTGCTCTTGATCCGTGATAGATATGGTAGGTATTCCTGGAGAGGGTGTGAGATTTAGGGCTCAGAAATGAGGTGTCCAGGAGTCTAGGATTTTTGATGGACTCCTACTGAAATGACACATTGCCAGGTTGCTGCAGGGGGACTATTCTGAGTTCCAGTATAAGTCAGAGGCTTGGGATAGTCTGGTCTGGGCTGTAACCAGAACCACCAGTATTCCTCACACAGGTAACCAATGTAGGCATCACTACAATGACCTCCGGAAGAGGAAAAGGGGCAGCCTCAATGCTTGGATTAAAGAATTTAGAACAGATGACATCCCGCAGATGTGTAAGTATCAGCTACAGACAGTGCTTGTAAGGCTTAAAAGCTGAATACAGGCAAGACTGGCATTCATAATGGTATTCTGTTCTGTTCTGTTTTTTCCACAGCTGTCATGAAGAGGCAGTGCAATGTTAGGACCCACAGTGCTCAATTGGCAAGGATGAGGGAGGCATGTGGTATGTATGTAGCAGAAGAGTAGTGTTATTGTAGCATTAAAAGGTAAAGATAGCTTCTTTGGTGTTTTATACAATTGTATCAAACTGAACATGCATATCTCAGCTGTAAAAGCAAGTATGCACACATTAGTCTGGAGCAAAAACCAAGAGTACAATATTAGGTTTTAGTCAGAGGTAATGGGTTTAAATAACACACTCGTCAACTACACAATGCTGTTAATTCTTCAATTATGTTGTAACTTAAAGGTTTAAAGTAAAATCTCTGTACCAGTGGCACACTTGCCCTGCTGTAAACTGTAATCTGTATAACTGTGACACACATGCCCTGCTGTAAACTGTAATCTGTATAACTGGGACATGCATATGTGTAATACATGCACATGTAGAGGAGTACTTCCTGCAATCTGTATAACTGGGACAAACATATGTGTAATACATGCACATGTAGAGGAGTACTTACTGCAATCTGTATAACTGGGACACACACATGTGTAATATATGCACATGTAAAGGAGTACTTCCTGCAATCTGTATAACTGGGACACACATATGTGTAATACATGCACATGTAGAGGAGTACTTACTGCAATCTGTATAACTGGGACACACACGTGTGTAATATATGCACATGTAAAGGAGGACTTCCTGCAATCTGTATAACTGGGACACACATATGTGTAATACATGCACATGTAGAGGAGTACTTACTGCAATCTGTATAACTGGGACACACACATGTGTAATATATGCACATGTAAAGGAGTACTTCCTGCAATCTGTATAACTGGGACACACACACGTGTGTAATACATGCACATGTAGAGGAGTACTTACTGCAATCTGTATAACTGGGACACACACGTGTGTAATATATGCACATGTAAAGGAGTACTTCCTGCAATCTGTATAACTGGGACACACATATGTGTAATACATGCACATGTAGAGGAGTACTTACTGCAATCTGTATAACTGGGACACACATGCCCTGCTGTAAACTGTAATCTGTATAACTGGGACACGCACGTGTGTAATATATGCACATGTAAAGGAGGACTTGCTGCAATCTGTAGTATAATGTGCATCTGCTAGGAGCTGGTGGTCTTAAAAGTAAAAGTTATCTTTTAGGGGGTGGTAGTCATAAGAGTAAAAGTTAGGATAATAGAGTCAAATAATTGTATTACTGGATTGTGATTGTATGTCACATATGAAGGAACTGATCTTATCTCTTTTTTTCTGTCACCCCAACCCTTATGAATCTTTTTTTTCTTGTTTTATATTATTATATGTCAGCAAAATGTGTCCATGTCATCCATGTCTACCTTATCACAAAATGCTGCACAGCACAGCAGGGTAGGCCTGCCCAGAGGATCCACTTGCACCCACTCCACCACCCCTGGTACCCTTGGTCAGCACATCTGGAGCCAAAATGGCAGCACCACCTCTGCTGCCCCTGTACTACCTGCCCCCTCAGATAGTTCTGCCCTAGAGTATAGTCCAATGGTTCCCTCCGGGAGCAGTGGCAGAGCTGGTGAGTTTAGCACCTGTACTGAACTGCCAGGGATGGTGCATAGGATTGTACACTGCACTGCTGGTGCACAACTATGCCGGATGGAGGGGCTGCTCTCCCTCTTTTTATGTAGGACCAACAGAAGGATAAGTAGATGTCAAGCACTCCAGCTACTGGCAGAGTGAGGTGACAGTGATGACAATCCTGTGAGTGAAGACTCAATTCTCACTGTCACACAGCTTGATGATGATGGGTCCTGGATGTCCCCACCCTCACCCATTCCATGATGTCCACCAACAACTTGTGTCAATCACCGTCCCTGTGTCTTGTCTTATTTGTCTTGTCTGTCTATTACCATCCCTGTGTCTTGTCTTATTTGTCTTGTCTGTCTGCAGTTGCTTTCTCACCTACCCAACTTACCAGACCCAGACATACCTACATCCCTTCCTCAACATTTCCCTCTCTCTCTCTCTCTCTCTCAAAATAATATGGCCACCTGTCCCACAAAATAAAAAAAAAAATCCCATGCATAGCTCTCCATGTTGCACATGTCTTCTTGACACACTTGATTCGGTCCGTTTGGCTATACAACATGATTGTTTTGTGGTCACTGCTCTCTCTGAAGCTGACAGTCCAAATTCAGCTAATATTCTGCACATATTATCATTTTTTTTTACAGTTGAAGAATTGGATAGCTATGGTTCATTCCTACCTCCCTTCAGAACATTCCTGTACTGCTTTCCATTTGTTTTTCCCCTACTTACTCCCCTTTTAACCACTGTACTATCTTCCTCATTTCTTTTATTTGATGCATTATTGTGTGATGGTGCATTGTGCACCAACACACAGCAACAGTAATATGAAAATACTTAAAAGTGTTAGATTCAGTTGTATTCGAACCCAGTACCATCTGTCCCAAAAAGGACTGCATCACTGCAATAACTGCATTAACACATGCTGCCACAGAAGCAGTTAAAATAGCAAAAGTATTCCACAGATTCAGTACTAACAGCATACTTTAGCAATGCTGCCACTGGAATAGCTACATGGCATTCCCTTATGTACTAGTCATTTTTAAGATTTCCCTTTTGCCTGTTACACAATGCGATGCAAACAAGATAAGCACAGCCAAACTGTCCATTCATTCCTCCATTTCCCATGATTGCACTAAGTGCTGCATCGCACAAACAATGGCCAAAAAACAATAAAATAATAATAAAAAACTGAAAGAGAAAACGCCATTTGCACAGAAATGAAGAGGAGATTGGATGTTAATGAAGCAGAACTTGTGAATTTGTGATGCTTATTTGCATTTCCAACCTTGACAGATGTACATTTAACACTTTGTAAGTCTAATCTGACACACCCATCTGATGTCAGCATGCACAATTGCCATCCATTAAACACAAACACCGAGGGAGTGCCTGCACTATGTTTACATCCCTACACAGATCCAGTTTTTTTGGATTCAGGAATTCTAATGAGTTCAGACCTCATTTGCATTTTCACTGTGCTGACAGCCCTGACTCTACACCATATGGCAACCATGTAGCTAGGGAGATTGAAGGGGGGCCAACTTTTTTATGTGCTGAACACAGAAGAGATGATAATACTTAGGGGTATATCTGCCCACAGGAGTACTGATTTTTAGATGATATGCCTGCATTTCATCAGCTGCATATTGCATATGCTGACGTAACTTTGAATGGTCTGTTTAATGGCTTTTATATTTATTTTGATTAGCACACATTTTTACACTTTTATCTTTCCGCATTACTTACAAGTACACTGTTCATTTGGGGGTGGGGGAGCAAAGCTGCATTTCTGTTATGGCACAGAAAAGGATTATGTTGCTATTGCTCATCATCCCCTTTGGGGAGAGTGACATCTCCACATATTATCACATTAATAACAATGTCCTAAGTACACAATCAGTAGTGAGGGATTTGGGCACCCAGGTTGACAGCAACCTGACTTTTGAGCACCATGTTGCTTCCATTGTATGAAAACCTTTCTACATGGCCCACCTCATAAGTAAGGATATCTCATCCAGGGACAAAGAGGTCATAACATCCCTGTATTCTTCCCTTATAAGGCCAATTACTGAGTACAATGCCCTTTTTGGCATGTACCTCGCAAAGCACATGCAGCAACTAGAAAGATCATAGAGGCTCCTCACTAGGAGAATCCAGGGCCTCAAATATCTACCTTACACAGATAGACTAAAAGCCCTATCCCTCTACTCAGTCTCATACAGACTATCCAGGGGTGACCTCTGTTTGGCAAATAACGCAATCTCAGACCCCGCCTTAATGGGACTACTGCATATCCACAAGTCAAGCTCCACTCAAGCAACCCATATGCATGACTTCAACCTGTTTTGTGATATCAATAGGACTTGTTGGTAGGACAGTTGTTTGTCCAAGAGACTCCCTCATCTATAGAATAGACTCCCTCTCCACATCAAGCAGAGTACCTCTTTACCCCCTTTTTAAGCACAACCTGGATAACTGGATGGGAAATAGAAAAGAAACCCCTGGGATTCCACCTGTGTTCCTGCTGGACAGGGGCTTTAGGTGCTGACTTGTCTAAACATGGGCTAAACTCTTGGCTAGGCTTATAAGGGCCTTAGGGCCAATAGCCTAGTAACCTCCTATGATCCTATGTTACTCTCATTTTGTTGCATCCAGCCTGTATCTAATGTTGTCACATGTTAAGGTCAGTTGTGTACAAATATCATACCTTTTACTTTTTATTTTGTTCATGTAGACTCCTTTCCTTGGCTCTATTCCAACTTTTTGAATTCTTGGAGAACACCATCATGGAGTGTACATGGTTGCTTTATAGGTTGTTGAATAGCTCCACCATGTTAGATTGGTTAATTAGCATGTCTTTCAGCTGCTTATGTTGTAATTAGCATGCCATGGTGTTTATCTTGTTTGCACAGAGTGCAAACCTCTACACAGCACTTACTGAATCTAAAAGTTTTCTCACCCGTGCGTGGATCATGCCACAATGCACATGCAGTGGAAAACCACTGTGTAGGATTTATTGAATCCCCCTGCTTCTCTTTTCCCTTGTAAAAATATTTTTGTTTATATAGTAATTGTATTTTTTTCTTGATTTCTTGCATATAATTATTTTTCTTTGCCAAAGTACTTGCTAGCATTATGTTCTAAATCTTCCAGTGCATCATTGTATGTTTTTTATATTTTCTTTCTCTAGTTTTCTTACCTCTTTTTGCCACTGTAAAATACTTTTTTATATTTTCCTTAAATATCCTCCATCATTCAGGCAAAGTTTTATAAAATGTCCTCAGAGTACTTTGATCTTCCCATAACTGCATTATTAATTTCTTTCTTATTTATCCTTTTTATTCCTTTGCCTATTTTTATATATTCCTTGTTTTTACTTATCTCTAGCCATATTGAAAGGTGATCACAAAATCCTGTTTCATCTACCACCCTTCTCTTATAACTAAACCTTCTGATACTATAAAATAATCTGTTTCATCTACCTCCATTTCTCCTATAACTAAACCTTCTGATACTGTAAAATAATTTGCTTTACCTACATCCTCTTCTCCTATAACTAACCTTCTGATACTGTAAAATAATCTGTTTCAGCTACCTCCCCATCTCCTATAACTAAACCTTCTGATACTGTAAAATAATCTGTTACACCTACCTCCCCTTCTCCTATAACTAAACCTTCTGATACTGTAAAATAATCTGTTTCAGCTACCTCCCCTTCTGTTATAACTAAACCTTTTGATACTGTAAAATAATCTGTTTTAGCTACCTCCCCTTCTCTTATAACTAAACCTTCGATACTGTAAAATAATCTCTTCCAGCTACCTCCCCTTCTCCTATAACTAAACCTTCTGTTGCTATAAAATAATCTGTTTCACCTACATCCCCTTCTCCTATAACTAAACATTCTGATACTGTAAAATAATCTGTTTCAGCTACCTCCCCTTCTCTTATAACTAAACCTTCGATACTGTAAAATAATCTGTTTCAGCTACCTCCCCTTCTCCTATAACTAAACCTTCTGATACTGTAAAATAATCTGTTTCACCTACCTCCCCTTCTCCTACAACAAAATCTTCTGTTGCTATAAAATAATCTGTTTCACCTACCTCCCCTTCTCCTATAACTAAACCTTCTGATACTGTAAAATAATCTGTTTCAGCTACCTCCCCCTCTCCTATAACTAAACCTTGTGATACTATAAAATAATCTAGTAAAGTTCTTAATAAACTCCTTTTGTAAGTCCATGAAATGTTCTCCTAAAGTTTTAACTTACCACATCTTATAACTTCTAACATTTTCTTATATAATTTCCTTTCTTTTTATACTCTGCCTCTTAACTCACAATTAAAGTCTCCTGTTATTAAAATATTCATAATTATCACACAAATCTGATGAAATAAGTCTTCTCTTTTTTTACAATTAGTATACGCATATAATGTTATAATTCCATATACTTGTTCTTTCCATTTTAAATCTACAGTGGTTAATATTCCCATTTTGCTAAAGTTTCATCTAATATATGTGCTATATTTCTAGAGAATATGGCTATTCCAGAACAACTCTAATTTCCCAAATTTCAGATTATCTGTCCTGCCCATAATTTCAATGTTTGACATCTTTCTTCATTTGTTAAAAATTTAGCGTCTTCTAATATAAATAGATCTACATCACATGTATTGCACCACTCCAAAATCCCTAGTCTTCTTAGTACATTCTTAATATTATTCACATTTACAGAAAACACTTTAAAAATTTAATTTTTTTTCTAATCTTCATCATTTCATAGCTAATTACAAGGCTAGCTTTTTCAATAAGCCATTCTAAACTTAGCCAATTTCCCATCTAAAGGTAAGAATCAGACACCTTAACACTTTACTAACCCCCATCAGTAGCTGTATGCAGTCTTTTCATCCATTTGTTTTCCTTTTTTCTTTTGTACTTACCCCTATACATTTTCCTTTTCTGTCTTTTGCCCATTTACCAAAATAATTATTTTTTCATTTACTACCTCCTAATTTATGTCTTCTTTATCACTTATTTCAGAACCTTCTTCTATGTTCTCTTTATTTTTCTCATCTATTTTTTCTTCTATTTCTACATTTGCTTCTCTTCGCCTTTCTTTTTCTTGCTTTTTTCTTTTTCCTTATTCTTACTTTAAGTGTTGCAATCTAGCCATACATGTCCAATTTCGTTACATTTATAACATTTCAATTCACATTTCTGTATCATGGCCTATTTCACCACAAATATAATATTTTATTTTGTTATAGTTACTTATCAAAAGTTATTCTTTTACACAAAAAGTGTCCCCGGGATTCATGAACCTTGCGCCAGGCGCACGCATGGCGTAGGCGCCACAACACCAGACATGGCCGCCGAGCGATTCAGGTACTATCCAAACCCACGTGCATCAGCGGCGTACGTCGGAGTTGCGCCACCTCCGGCGTAGGTATGTTAAATACCCCATGTGCGGTGTTTCACCATGCAAATGAAGGCAAGTAGCGATTCACGAAATGGCGCAGGCGTAGCATAACAGCACGGCAATGTAAACAAAAAAAAAACGGTTTACATATATCCAAACATGACATGGGAGTAACGGAAGGCTGCCAACGTCAGGTGTCATACTGGTGCAACATGGCAATGGGGAAATAAACCGAGAATGTCAAAAGAAAACATGCAGAAAATGTAAATAATGACATAAATGTTATGTATGCAAAAACCACAGCAGAACCCCAGGACATGTCCGCGGAAGGTGAGGAACAATGAAGTAATATGATAATGTCATAAAAGAGCAGTATAAGACACATCAGCATCACAGCCACAATACACCATAGTATGAATGGAAAGCCACAACCACAGCCCAAGGGTTGCCAAGGAGTGGCGGCGGTGTCTGGCGCCGTAACCATGTATTAGTAGTCAATGCCATGCAAATGAGGCAGATAATACTGAATCGCAAAACCCCCGCCGGCGTAAGGCTGCACCAAACGGCACAGCGGTAATACACCGAGGAGTGGCCTAGAGGGAATACCTGTCAATCGCAGAGGGGTGTGCCACTGTAGGAGGAAGCACATTGGAGGCCAGCAAACCTGGGCTGTACAATGCACATCACAGCATCAGGACCGGCGTGTGAGGAAATAGATGCGCCGAGAGTACACAATGCGCGCACAAATGCATGTGCAAGAGGATGACTACGTTCCCCAAACCAGTCATGTGACGTCCGCCCCGTCAACAACCATGGATACAGGAAGGTGATGCGGAGAATATGAGGAAATGCGGAAGCAGTGTAATTGGAGTCGTAATGAGCAATTAACACCAATCAACCCACGAAGGGCAATCGGTGGCAGCTGACAACTCTGCATGCAGAAACCAGCAAAACGGGAAAGGGGAGGCATATGAATGCAAAGAAAGTAGGGGATGTTGCAGAAATGCAATGAGCGAAGAACCGATACAGCACAGCCAAGGAGAGAGTTAGCATAATGGTGGCGGCAGACAAAATGCATGAGATGCCATGTGCCTGCAGGATGCACTCCCATAAATAGTAGGTGCAACATGCAGAAACAGTAAAGTAAGGTGTAAAGCTAAACCAATGCAGGCAAGTGTAATGTAACACCAAAGGCAACAGCGTTGCAGTGCCAACGGTAAAACACGGAAGATAAATCACAGATACGGCAGCAGAGACACACCCAATGACATCACCAGGTGTACAGCACAACACTATAAAGTGGGAATGCACACAACACACAGCGAATTCCCAAACGCTGCGCCTTACGGTGTAAACACACGGGGAACTTTTAAAATGTATATGTTGGGTGCTGCCGTGGCCGTGATGCATCGGCATGTGTTAGAGACAGACGGAGTTGCGGAGGAGGGTGCCGACAACTACCGGAGGCCTCAGAGGAGAAGGAGAGTGTTCAGACCAAGGGTGACCTACCAGGGGCTGCAAGACCTGGAAATAGTAGAGCGTTACAGGGTGGACAGGGACACGTTACAGCAAATAGTTGAGCTGTGCCGGCCACGCCTGACAACAAGAGACAACAGAGGGGAGCCCATCCCAGTGGACACAAAGGTATGTGTAAGCTTGCGAATACTGGCAACAGGTACCTTTCAAAGGCCAACCGGGGATATAATGGGCATCTCACAGGCATCAGCATCCAGGGTACTACACCAGTTTCTGGATGCCATGTTACGACATGCCCATGAGTATATATCCTTCCCCAGATCTCAGGAGGAGTTGGCTAGCAGTATGCGCCACTTCCACCGTGTGGCACAATACCCGGAGGTACTGGGTGCGATAGACTGTACGCACATAGAAATCAAGTCACCACCCGGGGAGCAGGGTAGACGCTACATAAACCGCAAGGGATTCCCCTCCATCAATTGCCAGGTCGTGTGCAATGCGCAGGGCATTATCATGGATGTGTGTGCTGGCAGCCCTGGAAGCTACCACGACTCCCATATCTGGCATGCCTCACAGCTGTATCAGGTATTCGCCAGGGGACATCACACAAGGTCACCTTGTGGGGGATGCTGGCTACGCACTGGAGCCGTGGATGATGACACCCATCAGAAATGCACACACACACATGCAAGAACGCCATAATGAGGCACACGCACAAACCAGAATAATCATAGAGCGTGTGTTTGGGATGTTGAAATCACGGTTTCGGTGCTTGGATACATCCGGTGGAGCCTTGCAGTACTCTCCAGGCACATGTGCCCACATATTCATAGTATGTGCTAAGCTACATAATATGATCCTGTGGAAACAGCTGCTGCAGGGACATAATGGTGTAGGGCCACCAAGCCCGCCACAACTGCCAAGGCAAGCACAGGCACAGGGCGGTCAGCGCCATGAACACACTGTGCCAGCCCCAGTAGGCAGACGGAGGTGTACCCAATATGCCTATGCCTTGGCAAAGAGGGAACGTATAACACATACCCTGACAGCGTAGGCCCCATGGACTGACACCACCCTACCTGCACACACAGTGAAATGGACGGCACACAAACATGGCCGCCCATAATGTGTACTGTATGTGTGGTCCCATGTGTGACTCCAACATAGGTAGCACCCAAACACTGCACACCCAACAGCCAGCGGAGCATGGAACACATGGATGCAAGGTGACAGAGAAGTAAGACGCAAAATCTCTACATAGTAAACATAGTGAACGACAACCCGACTATTCGGAAGGGTGGACAGAGCAGGGAACGCCACCCATGGAAAGGTCAACCTACAGAAATGCATAGTCGCGAGTCGGGACGATCGCCAGACCACGGTACAGTAACAGGACATGTGCGGGGAATATGCTAAGGATATGAGGGCGGAGGTAGACACCGCCCGGCGATGCGCGTCAACATAGGTACTGTGTGCAGCCGTCCCTGCGAAAGCGACAGTATGTGTATGTGTGAGGTGAGGGTGTTGTGTGTTCCGCTGTGTGGGTGTAATGTGTGTGCCACTGTAAAATGTGTATGTAGGTGACATGTGACAGGCGGAGTGGAATAACATGTGTAGGCATACAGTATAGGAACCACAGGCGTATGTACAGCAGTACTCACAAAGTAGTACAGAGAGCTCCTCACTGGCTATGCGCGTGGTGACGTAAAACGATGCAAAGCGGAAATGTCCCAGAATGTACCACAGGAGTAAAGCCAACATGAGATGCAAAGGACGCATGTACAAACCATGACCGTATGTATGGCGCCGATATGGTAATGTCAACACGATACATCGGCAAATTTACACAGCATCAGTCATGTACCGCGGAAATACGCATGTGCTCCCCTGGCACCGATCGTAGCCACGTACCATCCCGTAAATACCGCTGTGTGTTCCACGAGTGTTAAACAAGCAATCGCCACCCGAATAGGTGGCAACCGGTAGCATACAGGCCGTCCCAAGTACAGGGCCACAATGACCGTAACCATCAGTGACAAAATGCCAAGGGATAGTCGGCACGTACGAACAACCGCAGATATACTACCGATGTGACGGAGGAATACATGCAGGAAGCACACATGCAGGCGATACCGACAGCAGACGACATCAACAAAACCAACACTCCTAGAACAACAGACAGGTAACCTGCAGCTCCCCAAGCAGGGATGGAGCACACACAGAAGCATACCGTGTATGTATAAATGCAAGGGCCACAACCCGTACCCGTCACCCACAGCCGCCGATATACCCCATCGCACAAATCAAAGGGATACAAGCCGAAATAGCAGCATAAACATACAGGCAGTCAATGAGAGCGGCATACCCACAACATCTCGCGTGGGAAACACTATCAGCAGCGGATGCATACCTGCATCCGTTGTGTACATGAATACAAGAGCTATGTTACACATCCGAATGCACAACGCCAACGACAGACGCCGCCAGGACACGGACACCCACATGTCAAACATAATACCATACTCAACACACACAATCCACGGCTAACACCACAGCGAAATGTACCTGACGCCACACATAGCGGTTGCAGTCACACATAACATAACACAATACATACCATCCCCACGAAGGTAGTGCAAAGAACCAACGGCCAGACGAGGAATGAACCATGCCCTAGTTCCGACGTACCGCATAATGGAGGAGATGCATAGGTGATATGCGCATAAGTACACACCGAGGAACAGCTATTGGCGTGATGAACCCACATGCCGCAGGTGACGACGGATATAAGGAAGACTCCCAGGATATTCAAACTGTATGTTCATACCGAACAAACACTTTATTGTGAAACGAACTGTTTTGTGGTAACCAGCGAGATTTCAGCGGAATACGGAAAACAACACAGGAAAGGTATGTCGAACCCACGAGATGTACTGGTGTATAACGCATGATATGTATGACGAATCTGCACTGTATGTGAACGGTGTTTGTAAGTAAAGATACCTGTCCATAAAGCAGAGAGTGGTGAAAGGTGGTTATGTAGTGCTAATCCGCGGAGCATACCAACGACTGTGGAGAACGTGTGCACAGCAGTGGGACATCATGTACACAGCCGGGATAACTCAAGGGCTGCCATAGGGATTTAAAACACAGAACAATGCCACCACCCACGCCGATGCTGGCAGTGGATGTCCAACAATGAAGTGCCACAGCAGGGGATAGGACATGTATGTATAGTGTCACAGCACACATGTGTATGTGCATATACCGTCGATGTCATACGGAATGTGCACACGACGTGCATGTATGCCTCGCAGTACGGTTGACTATGTCAAGTATGTGTAATGTAAAGCTGTCATGATGGATATGTTCAGACATCATACACAGTATCACAGGCATAGCATGCATGATGGAGGTATGGCCTAGTGTTATGTACATAAACAGGACATGTATGGCCTGCACATATGGGACAGAGTAGTAGTAGAATAGCCACCCGAAATGGAAGGAACAGCAAGTAACCATGTCCAAACGATCTGTAGCAGGTGCAATGTGTGCAACAATGACGTCCGGCAGGTCCGTGTGTAAACACATGTGCAATGTACACAGTAGTGTCACCCCCCCATGGTAGTGTCCACTGAACAGCAGAGGTGGATGTCAACTGCATGTCTACACAGTACTGCCACTGTGGTGGTACCATGTGTATGTGTCACCCTAGCAGCAAGGGAGCTATCACATGACCAGTGTCACAGTATGTCCCTGTGGGATGTGCACAGGACCTATGTCCCACAGCATGGTGTGTGTCCAGTCTGCGGAGGTCACACAGACGCCCAGGCTGAGCAATGTGGCATGTGTGCACATATGCAGGAGTGCTCCATTCACCCTGCCCACTGCAAACGACATGTAGGAGTACTACATGCATCAGTAATGCGGAGAACATGGCCCATGGCAGAGTAGATGACATCCCTGTGTAAGTGGTATGCAGGTGAATACAGATGTGTTCCCCGTCAGTCATCTGCATATGTAAACTGTCTGAGCCTGGTATACATCACGGCGTGACTATACCGTGACATGTAAAGTAGTAGGCATTGTGGAAGGTACACCACGAATGTGTTATTGTAACACTGCCCGTGTGTACATGTGTGTATGGCACAGGTACAAGGGCACACAATGTACCATCAAGACATATAGTCCAGATATGTGTGGCCCTGCAGATGTGTACCCACGCCACAGTGGAATATGACAACCACAGCACCATGTGGGGCATGTGTGTGTACAGCAACCATGTACAATGTGATATGCATGTATAGGGACAGTATCCATGTGATACCCAGTGCATGAGTGTCGCTATGCAAAGGTGATGTGTATGCAGTATGTGTGATGTATCTGACGCAATGACATCTACACGATATATCTGCCACACCGACACCTGTATGGTTGTTAGCAGTATGAGCAGGTGGAGCTAGAATGCTGCCAGGTATGTAGATGTGGGATATGTAGGCATGGAGAGTACTCCGTGACAGCATGTTGTGTATGTAAGCAAATAGTGAACATGAGGGGCCACATGACTGAGGACTGTGTAATGCCACATGTACCTGACATGTTGTAGGTAGCATGATATGCTTGCACCACTGTGTGACCTGTCCAGGAGTCACATGGCCTAACATCCTGAGACACAGGGTATGATGTGATGGTGGATGTGTACATTGGCAATACCAGAATGTGGAATGGTGGTGAAGGGAAATGAGGGGATAATGTCTGATCTGTTACCCTCTGTACCACACCAACCACCCATGCAATGGTACGACAGGTGGCCAGCATGTGGATGTGGTGTGCTGTGGCGCACAGAAGCCCAACAAGGGTGCCAGTAAAGGCATGGAGGTCGTCATTCAGTGTGTGAAGTATGCATGTGAGGATGTGGCCCAATGCCATACTGAATGGCCCAGTCATGGGTGTACAAATGCAGTCCCACACGTGCAATGCAGTACCACCCATGTGTAGTGTGATAGATGCGGTAGTGTGGTGGTCAAGGTACACAACGTCCATGAATGGGCTAGCAGTCAATTCAGTGGGTTGCTGCAGAGACACATAACAACCAGGTTGGTGGGATATAACAGCTATGGAGATTGGAGGTGACATTGGGACAGTGTCCTAGGACATAACGTGTGCATGGCAGTACCATGGATGTGTCCACAGGGGCAATGCGATGTCCATCTATGGATTGGAACCCTGTAGTGAGTGAGAGCATGTATTGTTGGTAGGTACCCCATTGGCAGGCATGATGCCAGCAACATCTGTGTTGGCAATGCCTGGATGACTGCTATATGCTACATTGAATGTGGATGTAGCCAAACAACACAGACATACCACCACACTGCGTGAGGGCCCACACTGCAATGTATGGCAGTCATGTGTAGGTAGCTAGCTGTGGAGCATGTGACGGACCATGAGGACCCACCATGACTGTCAAGTGATGCACCACACACATTTGAACATAACTACCGTGCAACAGCCTGCACATGTGCCCATACAGCACATGTGCATGGAACAGGAATACCACTGTGGTGTCTGTGAAAAGTCCAGTACCACCATGTCTCTGTGTGGAATAGCATGGTCCCTACCAGTGTGTACATGTAGCGGAAGTGCACTGTGATATGTGTCAGCATAGTCACGTATACTGTCCAGCTGCCGGGGTGCCATGCCATTAACCACCCCCATCAGCAGACGTCGGTAGTAGCGGCTGTTGAGCACATGTACCATGTATGCTGCGATGGGTGTGTGTCTAGGGTGTGGCTAGCAGGGCCGCGAAGCATAGATGTTCAGCAAACAGAGGGGGATGTCCGTAGGTATAGCACACAGACACATGGAGGTATGGTGCATGCCAAGGGTAGTGTAGGTATGGTATGTGTTGTGTAATGTGTCACCCAGCTATGTGTAGTGCATGGCCAAGCATGTGTGGGTACATGGGAGTCCATACTAGGGAAGTGCGTGTTGCTGTTAGCACATGGCAGTAGCAACTGTCCGAGGTGCAATGTACAGTATGACAACACAGCCAGCATGTAACCTGTGGTGTACAGTGTACTGTCCGTCGCATGTCACAATGTGTGTAGTGGTCACAAACATGGGTATCTGAACATGGAGTACCTATGATGCACTGTTTTCACGGGAATATACAGTATGTGTGTAAATCACTGTGTGATGTGGGATCCACTCACCCGTGTGTGTTGCAGTCCAGGTATGTGCCTGGGAGGTATGATCTGTGTACAATCTGGACTGGCATGTGTGCTGTGTAGGGCATGGAGGCAGGTTCCAGGCACAGCAGATAAATGTCATGCATGCCTTACTGTGTGTGCAGTGCTTGTGTACAGCACAGTGGAGGGTGCAAGCATTGTCACACATCACTGCATGCCATGCCTGCCTGTGACAGCCCTGCTGGAGACAGACATGTGACACCACTGCACAGGCAGCATAGCATGTGAAGATGTACATGTGGGCCCCACACCCTAGGCAGATGTCCGCAGGTCATGTGTGCCACAGTAGTGTGCTTGACCACGACTGTCATACTGGACAAATACCACATGCCTGCATAAGTACAGTATGACCATAGTTAACATTCCCAGTGACAGAGTAGGCCAATGTACAGTATCCCTGCGTGCAGACCACTGCCTACGGTACACCTGGCTAGACACACACCCGGAGGGTGAATACACCTTTGAGCCATCACATGTCCCAGTCCATGTGTCCTGTACAATGTCATCACAGGGTGGTCACAATAGCAGGTGTTAAGACAGACACGGTGTACCAGGTGATGTGTCATGTGTGCATATGTTGAGTTGCACAGCCGTTCACATGTCCGCAACATACTGGTGCACGATGTATACTGTTACATGATGTGTGGAACTGCACTGTGACCCACAACAGGGCCATCTGACACAGGTGTGTTGTGAATGGTGTAACCCATGTTCACACAGGATACACACTGCTGTTGTTGGCAGCCATGCTGGTGGCTACCAGTGGTGCATGCAGTGGTCATACAGACATACTGCACACAGTGTTCATGCAGGAATGTCCATTGTTGTGGATGATGTGTTGCTATGTGAAGGTAGGTGTGTGTTGTGAATGTTACACATCCAGATGACACCATCTGGCACAGTCATGGTCGTCGACAACATCACACACATCCACAGCAGTCAGAACCCTGTCCTGAGAATGTGTGTCAGTCACCCTCGTACTGTGTGACATATGTGCACATGGCAGAACACCTCCCACTGTCATCTAGGATGGCTACATGATGGCTGGAATGTGCTGTGAAAATGTACAATGCTGGTACCCCAATGAAGTACATGGAATCACACACAGTACGCTATGGCTGCCATGTAAACCATGCACAACAATGACCGTCTGACAGACACAAACAATGCGTTGACACGTTGAACATGTGCACATGACAACTCCCAATGAGGTATGTTGCACATATCGATGTACAACTGTCATCTATGGCCATAGCATGGATGTAGACGCACATACCCCACAGGCAGTACCACGTGATGTAGGTAGGGGGGCATTGCCCGTGTACATGTGACAGTAGCTGTACAGCCACATGTCCTGCATAGCCGTCATGTAGGGGTAGCAGTGGCATGTGACTGCTGCACATGCCCATACATTTGACCATGTCCCACAGGAGATGTGTTATGTGTGTACAACATGTGATGTGCCGACATCAAGCTGTGAAGTGTACGGCTGCCAGTGTACCTGTGTGACATTTTCTGCGATGGGTGCAAAGGCACATAGTACTGCATTGCATGCCCACAAGCCCCACACAGGTGCATAGCCTGAACATACAATACAAAGAGGGTGTGGGATGATAGCAACCCACAGGAGGAGATGGGTACGGGTGGCAACCCACAACCACATGTGCGGTTCACGGTGTTCATGTCTATGACACATTAGCACCTGAGAAGCTAGCGTTACAGCAGTACAGGGTTGCATGCATATATGTTCAACAACATCCCTGTGTGTCCCACGACTGGCCCGTGGACAGACGGACACCAACCAAATGTGCAGATATGATATGTGCACAGCACATCACTGATGCCTACTGTAGAACAGGCTTACTGTGTAGACATGTGCACAGGAGGTCTGCGCCAGCCGCAGTCAAACACGTTATGTGCTGAACCACACCAATAGTCCAGGCCATGCCACAGACGGACGTGCATGCATCTGTGTATGTACGGCTGTGAATGTCTCCGGCATTGCAGTATAGCTGTGTCACCGTTGTGAACAACATAATGAATGGGTTGTATGTGTGAGGGGCGCATCATACGTGTATGGTCAGATCGACGATACCATCAGTGCCCCTGCTATGTGAACATCCCCGTCCCCATACATGGATACCTCTGCTGTGCCCAACACCACATTTCCAGAGGGATGGATGGCGGTGTGCAGTGCACCAGCAGACATGGGGTGGCAGCAGGCAGTGGATGTAGACATATGTGGTACCCACATCAGTCCAGGCAACCATCCATGTGCACGGGATAGCAGTGTGTGTCCATATACAGCACTGTGTTGATCAATATCCCAGCACATAGCACCTGTTAGGGTTACAGTGTATGCATGGATGTGTGATACCTGCATGCACCAGACACACCCTCACCAAGCAGCGTGCAGCCTACCTTGCATAAGCCCAGTGTCCACACCATGGTGATAGACATGTGTAATGTCCATATACACATAGCAATGACATATGGAATGGACAGCCACCCTGCCAATATCATTACCCCCAGGTGGATCACATCCCAGTGCCATGTATGTGGCATACCTTGCCATACCATGCAGCTCTGCCCAGCAAGGCTGCATGAGCTATCACAGTCTTACATGGTGCGATGGACAAAAGGCACTGTCACTATCAACCATACACAGCAGTAATGTTGCGGTGATGCACCCTGTGGTGTTACAGGTGCTGTGTGTTGCTGTGGACAATGTGCGTGTGTACATGCTATGCATGACCTTTCCTGCTAATGTGTCATGGTTACACATTGTCCTATGTGTATCACATGTGCAACACAAGTGAGCCGTGGCAAGTTGTCCAACACCCGTACAGTGCTGTGTGGATGTACATGGCACAACACATGCATGTGCAGGTGTCCATGTGCATGTGTACAGTGCCACCGCTGATGTTCACAATGGCCACGGACGTGATGTCTAATGACATATACACAGCATCCAGGTGAACAGTAGAACCGTTGTCACATGGGGCCCCATGCCAACTGATATGGACACAGGTGCAGCCAGGTACACATGTCCACAGCAGGCTAACATCAACATGGTGCGTGTACAGTGTGATGAGGTGACACACAGATATGATATGACACCCACTGCTCAATGGTGTGACGGCAACACATCGGCTGTGTCACTGCCATGATGCCTTGCACAGATTACTGTGCAGATGTTGTACATGTCATAGCAATGTATTTCCAGCAGTATGCCAGCACAGCAGTGTAAATGTGACCTGCCACCATCATTATGTCTTACAGATAATGCCACATTCCCGGCTGCCTGCCTTTAGCCGACAAGAAGACGAGGTGATCATACCATTGCTACATGACAATTATGACATCTTATTTAGCCATGTGCCACTGCAGGCACAACAACGGGAGGAGATGTGGCAGGATATGCGCAGGAGGGTGAACAGCCTGGGCGGCCACAACCGCACATATCAACAGATCCGCAGGCACTGCACAGACCTAATCCGGCATGCGAGACAGCGTGCCGCTGCAATCGCCAGACAACAAGGTGGGACAGGTGGTGGGCCACCAACCCAGCCCCACTCACAGCCACGGAGGAGCTCTTGGCCGGTCTGGGGACACCCATGGAACAACACGCTGAAACCCTCGCGTCCATCGTGGAGGTGGGTGTCTCCCAAACAATGAGCTCGGAGCTGCCTGGTAAGTCAGTGTTGCATGTTTGTATGACAAGCGACGTAGGAGTGGGTGTCATAGTACAATACATAATATAGCAACACATGCCAGGTATATGGCCACACAGGATGCATACTACAGTATGCTATGTTGTGTATGCACACATGTGCAGAGCACATGCGAACACGCAGGTGCATGATGTGACATGCAGAATGCTTACTGTGGCGATAGTAATGGATAATGTGCATACCTTTGTGTCATCCCTATACAGGTACGTCTGGCGTGTCGCAAAGACAAGGGTCTGTCACAGGTAAGTCTGTTGCTAGTAAAAGGCATGATACGGTGTATTGATATTCCCCATGTGTCCAGGTATGACATGCACACCTGGGTGTGCCCCAGTCACGTATACAGGTTGCACCATCCGACACACACACCACCCATGTACAGTAGATCCAACCGTTAGTATAGAGTGGCATGACACCACATAACCCATTGGTGTGTTATGTGCAGTCAGCTATGCATACAATGGTGAAGGTGTTCCACAATGGCTGCATGTGTAGTATGCATTGGTATGCCTCTGCAGTATGAACACAGTACCACATAGTGAGCTGTGATCTGGCCAGAGCACAGGTGTTACCACTGTGACCTATGCCCCTGCATTGGGTGCACATGTTGTGACATGGCACATGACATGTCCCATGCACGTGGATGTCTGTCTGCAACATTGTCACACCATGACATGACCTATGCGACATAGCAGACATCCACAATGTCTGCATAGCCGAGGGAATGTGACACCTCAGACTAGTACGGTTGTATGTCACATGTGCCACCACAGGGCCGTGTGCATGAGGTCCATCACACACAATTGTCGATGACCCAGACAAACAAGGCCATGGGTGATACCTACAGGCATGTTGCCACACAGTACATCCGCAGTGGGTAGTCACCGTTGCACCCTGTCCACACATAGTGGGCTCATCACTGTAGTGGACCCCCTGGACATCCGATGTGGTACACCAGTGAAATGGAATGACTGTCCCCAGCCAATAGAGGTGCCACCAATGTCCACCATATACGTGCTGCTGAGCAGCTGAACTGATTTTCAGACATGGCAATGTAATGCGTCCAGGTCACGCGCACAGAAACATAGCCGTGTCCTGCTACCGTGCAGTGGCACAGTGCCCGTACTCCACACTGCACAGCTATGTACACAGCTCACACCAACCACACATGCACAGACATCCTTGTTACAGATGCATTGTATTTGTAGACTGTACACATAACACTGCACTGTGACATCCGTTGTGATGTGGTGCATGTGGTGGGACACCATTGACACATGTCCACATGATACCGCACATGTTTGCGGTGTACATGACATAGTGACGGCAGCCATGTGTACTGTTAACTCGCCCGTGGCCACACGGTGTATCACGGTGATGCATGCAAACTACCATGAATGTGTGTACTGCATGCCTACTAACAGACACCTGCCTGTTGTAGTGTGCACTCCAGGGCAGTATGCATACTGCCACTATTAATGTCTGGGCTGCATTCACTGGGCTGTGGTGTGGGAATGCTGCATGCCACATGCAATATCACATGCATGATGTGTCTGCATGTGTGTGTGTCCACGTGTGTGTGTCAGCGTGTGTGTGTGTGTGTGTGTGTGTGTGTGTGTGTGTGGCTGTGTGTGTGTCAGCATGTCTGTAATGTAACTTACGGTATGTCTCTGTATTGACAGGTGCTGTAGGTGCATTCCCTCCTGCGGTCCATCTGATGCTAGTGTCCCCACAGATACTAGTGGTGATGACCATGTGCATGAGGCACAGGCAGGGTCGTCACAGGCAGACACTGTGCCATTGGAGAACATCACACATACGTCCCTTTCATCCACCGACACGGTTCAGATGCCGACACATACCGCAACACCATTGCCCATAGATGACGGACAGTCAGCGTCTGTTGGCACCGAGCAGGAATGTGTGGTGGCTGCAGAAGGTGCGGGTACACACGACATTGCCAGTGTAATGACTGGTGGAGTGCCACACAGGCATGTGGCAGGTGCTGCTCGTAGGAGGAGCACTGCTAGACATACACCTGCCGTACAGGGTGCAGCAGCTGGTATAACCAGACGCATGTTCCAGACTGTAATGGCGGCGCAGGCACGTGCCGAACGGCAGAACCAGGAAGGGCAGAGGCTGCAGAGGTCCGCAATCCGTTCCTTAAATGAGAACATCCAGTCATTGGCGAATGCCCAACAGCATCTTGCCGATGTTCTGGATAGGAGATTGGGTGAGATGGCTGGGATCCTCGACCGAGGCATGGCCATCCGTGAGCGTGAGCTGTCCGTGCAGGAACACCTGGTAGGGGTGAGGCATAGGGCACGTGGCATGGGCTAGTAACACCACCAAGTACAGGTCAACGTGTGCGTGCCACCACCCATGCCCACCCACACAGTGCTGGTAGCAGCAGCAGTGCAGCTGCTACTACACCGACCACACCAGGACACAGCAGGCCACGTGGACGTGGCCCTGGACGGCCCCGGCGTGGACACGTTTCCAGCGGACATGTGTCATCGGAGAGTGGCCACTCTATACCTCCACCCGGTAGTGCCCGTGCGACCCCAGGCAGGCACAGGTCACGTCGCCGCAGGCCGACACAGTGAGCCATACCACCTGCACTGTACAGTCTGGGGCTGCCAAGTATACCCCGTGTAGGCATCACAGATGACTGAACTGTGTACACACATACCCACACACAGCAAACACAACTGTAGGGCTCCACCACAACCACATGCATTCTGCTCAGTCATGCCCAGTAAATGCACAGGCCCTTACACACACACACATGATGTCATCCATTGGTACAGCCTATGCCTGTGGCACATATCACCCTGTGCATATGAGGAAGTCTCTGCCACAGAACCGTGAGCTACACCATCGGTGCACGGTTATGCAAACATATGCTGATGCACAGGGTGGACAAGATAGTGAGAGGTGTATGTGATACCTGTGTCTGCATAGTATGTGATGTGTATGTTGTGGTGGCTGTGTATGGCGGGTGACAGGTGCGTATGTGATGTGGGTTGTGCACTGACATCATGCAGCAGACATACCATGTAGTGCAGGTGCAGCATTCATTGTTCTGTGTAAACAGTATGCGTGGTGGTTACATGTGTAGCACCATATTGTTTCAGTTAACCCGTATGCCAATTATGGTGTACTTGCATGTGCCCACTGGGAGCACTGTTATCAGTTCCCCACGTGTAGTCGTGGGGTACCCACAGGCACATCTGGCAAGATCAGCATAGCACAGGTACCCGCAACCGGCATGGACCCCTACATAGGTACATAGGCGCACATGTACATACCAGGCTATGTGCCCTACGGCACGTGTAAACCTAGCAAGATTGTGTGTGGCTGCTAACACCCCTTAGGATGAGGATACCACATCCATCAGTCTCCTGTCCCCTGTCCAGCACTGACACAGAGATGATGCCTGGCGCAACCTTATGATCACACATCCACACATCATGAGTACTCCTGGACAAAGGCAGTCAGGGCCTCTGCTTCACATGGGCTGGCTATCCTCTCCATGTTGTAGGGTGTCTCTGGGCGTTGACCCGGTTCCCCCAGCACGTCCTACTCATCTTTGTGGTGAGGTGTCTGCATTTGCTTCTGTGGCCGTGTTTGCCCGGAGCCTAGGAGGTGGAACATGTCCATGTCACCCAGGTTGGACATGGCCCTGTATGTCAGGCACAGATCACCACAGAGCAGACGTGCTGGGAAGGTATACAGCCGGAGTCCCCTTGGTCGGGCAGCGTGTGATACATGTCCCAGCAACGTTATCCCCGCGTCGTGGAACATTTGTGGTCCTTCCGAGTGCTGCAGGTGTCAGGTTAGGTACAGCCCACATGTGCCATTGTACGCAATCATTGCTGTGGTGTGTGATGTGTACAGGGGTACAATGAACACCCGTGATGTGGATGTGATTCCTTCCAGACCAGGTGGCCACAGTGGAATGTCTTCCCACCCACATTGGCATTGTGTGTGTTGACAGAGGTTACTGGCAGGTGTGGTAACAATTTCCATGAATACGTCCACCATGTTGAATGGATTACCACCTACATGTTACGTCGGGGCAAACATGTCCTTCCCACTGGGTAGGTCTGCACCTTCTCTGCCATGTAGCAGCAGGCCATGGCTCTAGCACCAGTTATCCATGTGTCTGACGCCCTAGGTGGATGTGCGTGTCAGATGGGGTGTTGGGTATGGTGGCCGGTGTGCAGTCATCTGCATACCTCGTCTGGCACAATCCCCCTATGTTTGCATGCACACTGGAAGGTCGAATGCCGAACGGCAGGGGGCCCAGGACTCAGCCCTGTGTGCCTCCACTCGAGACCAGCTTTGAGTCTGACACGGCACCAGGAACACAAACCCTGTGTGGTGTGACCTGCAACCATTCTGCGAACCATCGTGTGACATATGTCGCCACATGTACGCTGGTGAGCCTTTCCATGAGTCCCACGTGGAGTGTGTTCTGAACGCTCCCACCAGGTCATGGTAGTGTGTGCAAACCGACGTACCCCCATCAATGGCCTTGGTGACCGCTCCAGACAGGACGAGCAGGTTTGGGAGGCAGGATCTGCCCTTGACTAAGTCGTTGTGGGTATGTTCCGGTATTGGCTGTACACCACTGTCTGTATTCATGGGCACCTGTATGGACCTCCTCGCAGCTTTGCAGACAAGGCTTGTCAAGCTGATAGGGCGGGAATGTCTACAGTCCATAAGAGCACTACCCTGGCATAGTGGGACCACAGATGCCATATGCCATCCAGCGGGGACCTAGCCCGTAGTAAGGCTAACATGACACAGTGGCCTTATGTGTGGGGCGAGGGCCTCAATGAGGTTGGGTAGCACACAGCCAGGGACACCATCGGGGCACATTGGTGCTGTGTTAACCGCCCAACAGATATCAGATCACTCCAGGGTATATGAGATGTTCCGGAGGCTAGACTCTGGTGTGATGGATATGTCCCCTAGTGGGGGGGGGTGGATGTATGCATGGAACATGTCCGCTGGTTTGTTGACAATGTCTGTGGGTGCAGTGACCGTTGTACCATTCTGGATCATTTCTGGCCATGTCTGTGCGCTCCCACCCATGTCCCTACCACAGTTAAGGAAGGCCCTATGGTTGTCTCATGTGCCCTCTGCAGTACCACTCCCACAAGCGGCCTTGGATGATTGTATGTGTGGCCGTATGTTGACGCCGGTATGAATGGGTGATGGCTTCCCTGGTACTGATATTGCTCTGCCATGTATTAGCTCCAACTGTTGATGTACAGTTTGTCAGTGGCTGGGGTCCACCAGACCATGTGCCTACCTTTGGTGGACAAGGTCCTGATGTTATCATGATCGCTTGCTGCAGACATCCCTGGGGGTGCTCAGAGAAGGCATTCGTAAGGGAGTTGGCAGTGTGGCCTGTGTTCACCACTGGCATGGAGGACCTGTAGGGTACCACACCGGTCGTATGATGTGTGTGGTTTGCTGTGGAGAGGTCCTCACTTAGGTCTCCCATGCCAGTGTTGGGTTCAGGATGTGGATTACCACTGGATCCACAATATGGTCTGACACCACTATTGAGGGATGTACATCCTGTGTGGAGCATATCCTCCCCATGTGTGATGGGCAGAACTGGTATACGTCCCCCCCTAGTGGGTATGGTTCATGGCTGTTTTACAGCAGTCACGTGTATGAACACCCGGGACCTGTGGCGTAGGGTGTTGTGTCATGGGTAATGTTCCCAGTCTATGTATGGGTGCTTGATGTCACCCAATATGGTGCTGTTGTGAGAGCATGCACACTCACCAGTGTCCTCAGGACGGCTGTGCAGGTATCCTGGGTTTGGGAGGGTGGTCTGTAGCATGCAACGAACTGTAGGGCAGTCCTACCCATGGTTAATTGCACCTGGATATTCCCCGCTGCAACGGCCACGTCTGTGCCATGGCCGGGTTGCTGTTGTGTGGCTGGACACACACGACGGTCTACATTCTGCCACCCATGCTGTCGCACCATGTGTATGCATGTGTGCTCTGTGCCGAGTCTAAGTGTTTGAGCATGCCCAGTAAGCAGTTGTGTAGATGGACACACAGTACAGTGCAGTGCACACCGCGCCCGACTGCAGTACTACCCCGGGTGCATGCCTGTATCCCCTTCGCAACGGCCACATCAGTGGCATGGCCGGGTTGCTGTTGTGTGGCTCGACACACACGACGGTCCACATTCTGCCACCCATGCCGTCGCACCATGTGTATGCATGTCTGCTCTGTGCCGAGTCTAAGTGTCTGAGCATGCCCAGTAAGCAGTTGTGTAGATGGACACACAGTACAGTGCACACCGCTCCCGACTGCAGTAATACCCCGGGTGCATGCCTCTATCCCCTTTCCAACGGACACCTCTGTGCCATGGCCGGGCTGCTGTTGTGTGGCTGGACACACACGACGGTCCACATTCTGCCACCCATGCTGTTGCTCCATGTGTATGCATGTCTGCTCTGTGCCGAGTCTAAGTGTCTGAGCATGCCCAGTAAGCAGCTGTGTAGATAGACACACAGTACAGTGCACACCGCGCCCGACTGCGTTGATACCCCGTGAGCATGTCTGTCTCCCCTTTGCAACCGCTAGGTGTGGGAGGCATGGCCAGTACACCCGCCGGGGGTACACACGACAGTCGTAACTGATGTCTGCTACTAGGTGTGTAGCCATGGCCAATGGCATCCTGCATAGCCATGGTGACCATCCAGGTGACACATATGTGGCTGTCATGCCACATTGGCTGCCTACATCCTGCACGCCGGATGTCCTCTCATAGGGTAAAGTGTCATGTGGTGCATCCCGTATTCCTGTCGTGATGTACTGATCAGTAGTTATTTGGTATTCCCGACTGCAGCACTAACGTGTTACTGTACGGCCACATTGGGATGGTAACAGGCTGCGTGACTGCGCACTCTGTCTTCATTCCCTATCGGACGCATTGCCTCTGCAGATGATACCACCCACCTAGGGGTATGCCTCCTGACAGTGCTGTGCTCAGTAATCCCGTTAGTGCGTTCTGTAAATGCTTCATGCTGTAGTGAGTTCATGTAGGTAGGCGTAGGTTCGACTCTCGGCCCTTGTGTGTGTGTGTGTGTGTGTGTGTGTGTGTGTGTGTGTGTGTGTGTGTTTCCAGCCCCCTCTGCAGATGAACTAGCTTTTAGACGCTTTGCATCGCATCCCTTGGCTATTGCCAGCTATTGTCTTACGAGTGATGTCACCCGCCTAGAAGTATGGCTCTGACCGCGCTGTGCTCAGTAAACTCAGTAGCGCGTTCTGTAAATGCTTCATACTGTAGTGAGATCATGTAGATAGGCGTAAGTTCGACTCCCGGCCCTTCCGTGTGTGTGTGTGTGTGTGTGTGTGTGTGTGTGTGTGTGTGTGTGTGTTTCCGGCTCCCTCTGCAGATGAACCAGCTTTTAGACGCTTTGCATCGCATCCCTTGGCTATTGCCAGCTATTGTCTTACGAGTGATGTCACCCACCTAGAAGTATGCCTCTGACCGCGCTGTGCTCAGTAAACTCGGTAGCGTTCTGTAAATGCTTCATACTGTAGTGAGATCATGTAGATAGGCATAAGTTCGACTCCCGGCCCTTGTGTGTGTGTGTGTGTGTGTGTGTGTGTTTCCAGCTCCCTCTGCAGATGAACTAGCTTTTAGATGCTTTGCATCGCATCCCTTGGCTATTGCCAGCTATTGTCTTACGAGTGATGTCACCCGCCTAGAAGTATGGCTCTGACCGCGCTGTGCTCAGTAAACTTGGTAGCGCATTCTGTAAATGCTTCATACTGTAGTGAGATCATGTAGATAGGCGTAAGTTCGACTCCCGGCCCTTCTGTGTGTATGTGTGTGTGTTTCCGGCTCCCTCTGCAGATGAACCAGCTTTTAGACGCTTTGCATCGCATCCCTTGGCTATTGCCAGCTATTGTCTTATGAGTGATGTCACCCGCCTAGAAGTATGCCTCTGACCGCGCTGTGCTCAGTAAACTCGGTAGCGCATTCTGTAAATGCTTCATACTGTAGTGAGATCATGTAGATAGGCGTAAGTTCGACTCCCAGCCCTTCCGTGTGTGTGTGTGTGTGTGTGTGTTTCCAGCTCCCTCTGCAGATGAACTAGCTTTTAGATGCTTTGCATCGCATCCCTTGGCTATTGCCAGCTATTGTCTTACGAGTGATGTCACCCGCCTAGAAGTATGGCTCTGACCGCGCTGTGCTCAGTAAACTCGGTAGCGCGTTATGTAAATGCTTCATACTGTAGTGAGATCATGTAGATAGGCATAAGTTCGACTCCTGGCCTTTCCGTGTGTGTGTGTGTGTGAGTGTGTTTCCAGCTCCCTCTGCAGATGAACTAGCTTTTAGACGCTTTGCATCGCATCCCTTGGCTATTGCCAGCTATTGTCTTACGAGTGATGTCACCCGCCTAGAAGTATGGCTCTGACCTCGCTGTGCTCAGTAAACTCACTAGCGTGTTCTGTAAATGCTTCATACTGTAGTGAGATCATGTAGATAGGCGTAAGTTCGACTCCCGGCCCTTCCGTGTGTGTGTGTGTGTGTGTGTGTGTGTGTTTCCGGCTCCCTCTGCAGATGAACCAGCTTTTAGACGCTTTGCATCGCATCCCTTGGCTATTGCCAGCTATTGTCTTATGAGTGATGTCACCCACCTAGAAGTATGCCTCTGACCACGCTGTGCTCATTAAACCCGGTAGCGCATTCTGTAAATGCTTCATACTGTAGTGAGATCATGTAGATAGGCGTAAGTTCGACTCCCGGCCCTTCCGTGTGTGTGTGTGTGTGTGTGTGTGTTTCCAGCTCCCTCTGCAGATGAACTAGCTTTTAGACGCTTTGCATCGCATCCCTTGGCTATTGCCAGCTATTGTCTTACGAGTGATGTCACCCGCCTAGAAGTATGGCTCTGACCGCACTGTGCTCAGTAAACTCGGTAGCGCATTCTGTAAATGCTTCATACTGTAGTGAGATCATGTAGATAGGCGTAAGTTCGACTCCCGGCCCTTCCGTGTGTGTGTGTGTGTGTTTCCGGCTCCCTCTGCAGATGAACCAGCTTTTAGACGCTTTGCATCGCATCCCTTGGCTATTGCCAGCTATTGTCTTACGAGTGATGTCACCCGCCTAGAAGTATGCCTCTGACCGCGCTGTGCTCAGTAAACCCGGTAGCGTTCTGTAAATGCTTCATACTGTAGTGAGATCATGTAGATAGGTGTAAGTTCGACTCCCGGCCCTTCCGTGTGTGTGTGTGTGTGTGTGTGTGTGTGTGTGTGTGTTTCCAGCTCCCTCTGCAGATGAACTAGCTTTTAGACGCTTTGCATCGCATCCCTTGGCTATTGCCAGCTATTGTCTTACGAGTGATGTCACCCGCCTAGAAGTATGGCTCTGACCGCGCTGTGCTCAGTAAACTCGGTAGCGTTCTGTAAATGCTTCATACTGTAGTGAGATCATGTAGATAGGCATAAGTTCGACTCCCGGCCCTTCCGTGTGTGTGTGTGTGTGTGTGTGTGTGTGTGTGTGTGTGTGTGTGTGTGTGTGTGTGTGTGTGTTTCCAGCTCCCTCTGCAGATGAACTAGCTTTTAGACGCTTCACAACACAAACCTTGGCTATCAGCGGCCATTCCTTTATGGATGTTGCCACCCACCTGTACATGTGCCTCTGCTGCTGGTGTGCTCGGTGGTCCACGTAGCACATTCCATACCTGTGTTGTATGTTTGTGTGTTTGGGTATGTGGGTGTGAGGTCAAACAACATGCCTGCCACATGTGTGTGTGTGTCCATGCTCCCAGCTGCATGGGTTCATATGGTATTGCCTTGTGGTTTACGCAGAACACACCTATCCTGCCGCCATCCCTGTGTTTCTGGATGGCGGTATGCAGTTAGTGTACCGCTTGTGTGTCTGTTGTGGTCGGGCGACCGCCGTAGCGTGATCTCCACCTGCACCATGCTATGGTGTGCTGGGGTGATGCTGTGTACATGACACACCCGGCCTGCCACATGTGTCCGTCTGTATCTCTGTCATTGTTTATCTATTACCTATGTTGTGGCCGTACGCTGCTGTAGCATGGACGGCTGTCTTTCCCATGTATCGCATATTTGCACGGCAGACACATATGACTGTGGTCCGCTATGCGTATCCACTCATTGTCCATGCACTGTCCGTATTCCAGAACACCGTATTGACATCTGCTGGATATCGTGACACACAGCTATCCCTGCTGTCCTGGCAGTGTACCGCATACGCCATACACCTTGTGTGTACATGGCTAGTTATGGTGTGTGTATGTCTACCTGTGCTGTATGCATGGTTGTGTGTGTGTCCCGCTACAGCCATCTGTGCATATGTCGCCACCATGGGTAATCCTTGTGGACCGCAGTTTCATGTGCACGTCTGCACATACCTGCAGACTGTACTACCCCTCCTACGGCTGCGGACTTAGATCGACTGCTGCCCTGGGCTGTAGGGCTCCTTGCCACCCACCACCACAGCACATGGTGCCCCCATCATGGTATACCTACATGACACACCCACTAGACAGGTGGCCCTACTAGTGCGGCGCCCTGGCCAGCCACAGGAATGCTGTACGCCTACGGCTGGATGTGGGCACATCACAAGGCATACGTCTACATTCAGTGTTTTACAGCATCAAGGTTGTAATACCAGAGGGGGGAACTCATCAGCTATGCTATAGAATGCGGATCTATTTGGTTTAGTAGGTGGAGGGGTGCCCACACAGCAGGGCTGACCGATGGAACACCGATGAGGCCTCCTTTGAGAGGCAGATGGAGCAAGCCCCCGTAACGTGAATGTAGTTTAGGTACAGATGTAGGGTTGGCACACATTCGTCCACTCATTCAGTTCTGTACCGCTGTGTTACTGTGATATGCTATGCATATCTGCCATATACATTGTTAAATCATTCAATGATGAGTATTCGGCATAGTACAATATCATATGATACATGTGTTAATAGGATGCCTTCTGAGGTGTTAACATATGTGTGTATGGGACACATTGCGTCTGTGCTTTCTATGCTGTGGTTACATGTTCATTGTTTGCACAGAAGGTAACACATGGAAGTGTAAGGGGGGATATAGAAAGCCTGGACGCGTCTATGTTATGTGTACGTCTCATGGAGCGTACGGGTGATAGCGCTTACATGTCTATGGAGTAACCTTTGGATACCACATGTGACCTGTCGTGGATGAAACGTCTACGTTGACTGTATCATCTACCTATGTGTGTCGTGCTTTGTGTGCGGTAAGGTGCCAGCGGGTCTTTGATGTGGATTATGTGTATTCCATGGTCAATTGACATTAACACTATTACTTCACCGAAGGATGTTCTTCATTGGTGGGGACGCCATAGTTTCACCATCGTATGGCTTTCCTAGCTGACGTTGATATTCTGCCATTGGTATGTGTTCCACAGGTCACCCATTTCTCCCGATGCGGAGCGTGTGATCCACAGTCCGGTGCTGGCATATTGACAGCTGTGTACGCCGGTATTGGCACAGTGGTCTGGCTTTGTATGGGGAGTGTCTACTGGTTTCCCCATCTGTATTACCTGTGTTATGCCTCACTGCAGCTGTGTGGTTACACAAAATTTGCGGTTATGGGTGCCATCACGTCCTACGCTTGTCCATCCTCGCGAAAGTGTCTACTGGACACTGGTATGGAGCAGTACACATTCCACACCTGCATTTCGCATTAGACGGTGGATGCTTTGCACTATCAGTGGGGAGTAAGGCACGTGCTACTCCCACATCCCTCCCATGGTGCGGGACAACGTATTATCTGCCAAACATCACCGAGCCCCATTACTGCATACCCACGATCCCATGGATGCAGCCCTCGACGGTACACATTACACATCCTGCATGTGCGGGAATGGGATGTGGACGCACCTCTATGGGCTCTGCAATATGGGAATATCTGTACATATGTCCCGCATTCTGTGGACAGCTGTCGCCAACCCTGAACACGCTGCTGTGGCATATGTGTGGCTGTACCGTGGACACGGCTGTCAGTTATTTCGGTCTTCCGATCGTGTCTGGTTGACATTGCGCACGGAGGAATCTCTGGGTCCTACTATGCACACCATTGTGCATATGTACAGTGTAGACCTTGTTGGACTGTGTCCATCTGGCTAGTGGGTTTGACCGCTGCTGTATGTTCCCCCATCGCGGATGTGTGGTTGCTACCCATATTATGTAGTGCTACGTTGACCAGGGTATTCTAAACTGAAACCGGATGGTGTAGATCCAATGATGCAGGCTAGGAGAAGCTTTAGGTCATCCTCCAATGTCCCATTAGGATATGTCCGCCACAGTATCGGCACACGGACACAACCAAAGAATGTAGATCCTATTAAAGCATTGACGGATGTTCTTCATAAGCGTGAACGCCATAGTGTCAGGATCCTGTGACTTTCCTACTTTACGTTGTTGGTGTGCCATTAGTATGTGTTCCACAGGTCGGCCATGTGTTCCGCGGTATGGTAGCGAGTGATCCCCATTCACCTTCTAGCAGATTGGGTGCTGTGTATGCCGGTATTTGCATGGCGGTCTGACATCGTATGTGGAGTCTCTACTGTAGTCCCTATCTGTATTCCGTGTGTTGTGCCTTACCACAGCTGTGTGATTCCACCAGGTTTGCAGTCATGGGTGACATCTTGGCGCACGATTGTCCATCCATGGGAACTGTCCAATGGACACTGGTATAGTGCTGTCCACATTTCACAGCTGCATTTAGCATTCTCCGGTGGGTGATTTGCATAATTAGTGCGGAGTAACGCATGTTCCATACCCACATCCCTCACACGGGGCGGGACAACGGATAATCTGCCAATCAACACCGAGACCCATGTCTGCATACCCACGATCCCATGGCTGCAGCCCTCGACAGTACCCGTTACACATCCTCCATGTGTTCGGGAATGGGATTTGGACGCACCTGTATGGACTGGACAATCTGGGGATTCATGTGCATATCACCTGCAGTTCATGGACAGTTGTCATTAACCTTGGACACGCTGGTGGTGCATATATGTAGCTGTGCCGTAGTGATGGCTGCTGCTTCATCTGGGTCTGCCGCTCCAAGCAGGTTGCATTGCGTAAGGATAATTTTTGGGTCCTACACTGGACACCAGTGTGCATATGTAAAGTGTAGAACATATTGGACTGTGTCCATCTGACCAGTGTGTTTGACTTCCGCTGCATGTCCAGCAGTCACGGATGTCTGTTTGAGTACCCATATTATGTAGTGCTACGTAAACCGGGTCTTCCGCCACCGACCCCATATGGTGTAGTTCCCATGATGCAGGCTAACAATTGCTTTCAGTAATCCGCAGATATCCCATTGGGACATTCCTGCCTCTGTATTGTAACATTAACACGAAGAAACCATGTATAACCTATTGATTCATTGCAGGATGTTCTTTATATGTGTGTACGCCATAGCCTTAACATCCTATACCCGTATTATTTGACGTTGTTGGTGTGCCATTATTATGTGTTCCGCAGGTCGGCCATTTGTTCCGCAGTATGGCAGCGAGTGATCACCATTCACTTGCTGGGAAAATGAATGCTGTGTACGCCGGTATTCACACAGCGGTCTGACTTTGTATGTGGAGTCTCTACTGTAGTCCCTATCTGTATTCCCTGTGTTTCGCCTTACTACAGCTGTGTGATCCCAGCAGATTTGCTGTTATGGGTGCCATCTTGACCAAACGTTTGTCCGTCCATGGGGAATGGCTACTGGACACTGGTAGAGGGCTGTACACATATCACAGCTGCATTTAGCATTCTCCAGTGGATGATTTGCATTATTAGTGTGGAGTAACGCATGTGCTATACCCACATACCTCCCATGGGGCGGTACGACGGATTATCTGCCAATCGACACACAGCCCCATTTCTGCATACCCACGATCCCATGTCTGCAACCCTCGACGGTACCCATTGCACATCCTCCATGTGTGCGTGAACGGGATGTGGACGCACGTCTATGGACTTGGCAACCTGGGGAGTCCGGTCCATATGTCCTGCATGTCATGGACACTTGTCATCAACCTTGAAAACGCTGGTGGTGCACATATGTGGCTGTGCCGTAGTCACGGCTATCAGGTCTTCTGGTTCTCTAGATCGCCGCCTGTTCACATTGCATTCGGATAATTTTTGGGTCCTACAATGGACACCAATGTGCATATGTCAAGTGTAGAACGTATTGTACTGTGTCCATCTGGCCAGTGGGTCTGACTGCTGCCGTATGTTCAGCAATCACGGATGTCTGTTTGAGTACCCATATTATGTATTGCTACGTAAACCAGGTTATCCACCACTCTACACAAATGTTGTAATTCCAATGTTGCAAGCTAACAATTGCTTTCACCAATCTGCAGATATCCCATTGGGACACTCCCGCCTCTGTATTGTCAACTTTACACGAACGAAAACATGTAGATCCTATTAATTCATTGAAGGATGTTCTTTATATGTGGGTACGCCATAGCTTAACCATCCTATAACCATCCTAGTTCACGTTGTGGGCGTGCCATCAGTATGTGTTCTGCAGGTCGCACATTTGTTCCAAGTATGCAAGTAGTGATCCCCAGTCACTTGCCTGCAGGTTGAGAGCTGTGTACGCGGTATTCGAAGGCGGCCTGACATTCTATGTGGAGTGTCTGCTGTACTCCCTAAATGTGTTCCCTGTGTTCTGCCTTACTACAGCTGTGGGATTCCACCAGGTGTGCAGTTATGGGTGCCATCTTGGCCGTACATTTGTCCATCCATGGGAACTGCCTCATGGACACTGGTGTAGGGCTGTACACATGTCACAGATGTATTTAGCATTCTCAGGTAGATGATTTGCATTTAGGGTTGCCACCTTTTCAAATGGCCAAAGTGGGACATTTTCAAGACACACATCAGATTTTACAGGCCGACACATACCCACGGTCAGTACAAAGGATAGAACTTAACCTTTTTGCCTAAATAAAAGCTTATTCTTGTAGCATTTTAGTTGCTTATTCAATGTTTTGTAACATTTAGGTATTTTAGATACAGAATAACTGTTTTATGCAACTATTACATAAAATATGGGACATAATTATGTCCTACAATCTCAGGACATTTGCCATTTTTAATAATTTCTGTCAGGACACAACTGCCCAAAGAGGGACTGTCCCTCCCAAAGTGGGACAGGTGGTAACCCTATTTGCATTATCAGTGCGGAGTTACTCATACACACACCGCACACGGGGCGGGACAACGGATCTTCTGCCAATCAAGTCCAACACCCATTTCTGCATACGCACGATCCCATGGCTGCAAACCCCGACAGTACCCATTGCACATCCTCCATGTGTGCAGGAATGGGATGTGGACACACATCTATGGCCTGGACTATCTGGGGATTCCTGTGCATATGTCCTGCATTTCATGGACAGTTGTCACCAACCTTGAACACGCTGGTGGTGCATATATGTAGCTGTGCTGTAGTCACGCTGGTCACAGCATCTGGCTCCCGATCTCGGACGGTTGACATAGCGTCCGGATAGATTTTTGGGTCCTACAATGGACACAAATGTGCATATGTAAAATGTAGAACATGTTGGACTGTGTCCATGTGGCCAGTGATTGTGACCGCTGCTGTATATTCCCCATTCAAGGATGTCTGTTTGACTACACATATTATGTTGTGCTACGAAACCCATATTCTACTACGATTAACCAAAATGGTATTGCTGTACTGCTGCAGGTTGGCAACTGCTTCAAGTAATCCTCAGACAGCCCAGTAGGACATGTACACCACTGTATTGTCAATATGACACAGCCAGACCATGTGGACACGATTGCTTCATTGCCGGATGTACTTTATAAGCAGGAACGCCAGTGTTTCAACATCCTATGACCGTCCGAGTTGACGTTGTTGGTGTGCCATTGGTATGTGTTCCACTGGTCGCCCATGTGTTCCGCAGTATGGCAGCAAGTGATCCCCATGTTGTTGCTGGCAGATCGAGTGCTGTGTACGCCGGTATTTGCACGGCCGTCTGGATTTCAATGGGGGGTGTCTACTGTAGTTTCCATCTGCATTTCCTGTGTTATGCCTTACTGCACCTGTGTGATTCCACCGGGCTTGCAAGTATGTGTGCCATCCTGGTCGTAGGCATATCCATCCATGGGGTTTGCCTACTGGACACTGTTATAGCCTGTACACATTCCACACCTGCATTTAGCATTATCCGGTGGATGCTTTTCACCATTACTGGGGAGTAGGTCATGTGCTACACCCACACCCCTCCCACGGGGCGGAACAACAAATTATCTGCCAAACAACACCGAGCCCCATTTCTGCATACCCAAGATCCCATTGCTGCACCTATCGATAGTACCCATTACACATCCATCATGTGTGCGGGACTGGGATGTGGACGCACATGTATGGACACGGCGATCTGTGGATTTCTGCTCATATGTCCTACATTTCATAGATACTTGTCATCAACCTTAATCACACTGGCGGTGCATATGTCTAACTGTGCCGTAGTCACGGCTATCGCGTCATCTGGTGGTCGGAAACGGCTGGTCGGGCGCTCTGTTAGAATGAAGTTTTGGGTCCTACAATGGACAGCTATGTGCAAATGTAAAGGTAGATGTTGCTGGATTGTGTCCAACTGGCCAGTGGTTTCGACCACTGCTGTATGTTGGCCAATCGCGGATGTCTGTTTGACTACCCATTCTACGTGGTGCTACGTAAAACAGGTGTGTCAGAACTGTAAATAACCGATGTATATCCAAAGATGCAGGTTAGCAACTGGTTTACATAATTCTCAGACGTCCCAATAGGACATATCCGTCACTGTACTGTCAACATAACACCACCGGAACATGTTGATCCCCTATGTATTCATTGAAGCATGTCTTCTTTATAGGTGGGAACGCCATAGCTTACATATCCTACTTGACGTTGTTAGTGTGCCATTAGTATGTGTTCCACAGGTCGCCCATCTGTTCCGCTGTATGGTAGCGAGTGCTCCCCATTTTGTTGCTGGCAGATCGAGTGCTGTGTACGCCGGTATTCGCATGGCGGTCTGACTTGGTATGGGGAGTATCTACTGTACTCCCTATCTGTATTTCCTGTGTTATGCCTTACTGCAGCTGTGTAATTCCACCAGGTTTCCAGTTATGGGTGCCATCTTGGTCGTACACCTGTCCATCCATGGGGATTGCCTACTGGACAGTAATATAGGGCTGTACACATTGCACACCTGCTTTTACCATTATCTGGTGGATGCTTTGCATCATTGGTGGGGAGTAAAGCACGGGCTATACCCACATCCCTCCCACGGGGCGGACAACGGATTATCTGCCAAACAACACCGAGCCCCAATTTTGCATACCCAGGATCCCATGGCTGCAACCTCCACGGTACCCATTACACATCCTTCATGTGTGCGGACTGGGATGTGGACGACTTATATGGACACGCATAATCTGTGGATTTCTGTTCTTATGTCCTGCAGTTCAGGGACAGTTGTCATCAACCTTGAACACGCTGGTGGTGCATATAAAGCTGTGCCAGTCACGGCTGTACACCGTCTGGGTTGACCGCAGCTGTTTCATGTCTCAAATGGGTAAATTTTTGGAGTCCTACAATGGACACCGATGTGCATATGTAAAGTGTAGAACGTGTTGGACTGTCAACATCTGGCCAGTGGTTTTGACTGCTGCTGTATGTTCCCCAATCATGGATGTCTGTTTGACTACCCATATTATGTATTACTTGGCCTATCTATATCCACGTGCCAGTAAGCGTAAATACAGAAAACCTTTAGTCCTGGTCATCGTCATAAAAGACATCCTTGAACATATATCAGGCCAAAACGGACAATGACAGAAACGATACACTCCACAGTCAAAACATACTAAGCTCTTTCACCCACTAACATGGGTCATCGTCGGAGTATGAAATACATTACACAGTCGTCCCTTATACACTTCCTTCAGAGTCAGTTTAAAGTCAATTAATCAATAAACCTGCTCATAGTTAAGTGGACAGTGCTCCATGTCGTGATGATAACGTGACATATACAAATCAGTGTTGCATACATTACTTAATGGAAACAATAATACAACAACAATGTGTTTATATAACTACAATATTGGTCAATACAATCAGTATATTGACACATATTTGATAATTGTTGTGAGTAAACCTTAGAATGTAGTGTGTTGATCATGGTATGAAATATCAATGTGTATAACTGTTGCATTACGATTCCAAAGCATGGAATCAATAAGTACAATTGAAGCATAATTTGCATAAATATGAATGTACATGAAAGTCACAATGTTACGCGTGAATATGACTGTATCATAACTATATCGATATGAAATGGAATGAACTGTAGTTGTTTACATCTTCTTTTCCGTGACAAATCTATGTCCATGCCATATATATGGGCCGTCGGGCTGCTGTGTGTAGATGTATACATGTGAACCCTCGCTTCATACCTTTCTTTGTTACTGTCTGTGGATTACCTGTGTACACATCAATTACCATGCCATACCTTTCCGCTGTACAGGTTCTGGCATGGTGTACGGCTGGTTGGCCCTCAATCTTGCTGTGTGTTACATTGACCAGTGTCTATCTGGCAAGTCATGTGTGACCTTCTTGCTTCTTTAGGGACCTGATCCCATAATTGTGACATGCTTCCACTGGCCATATATCTGTCTGTCATCTGGGATCTGTGTGTATCCAGTCCTTTCAGGACACTTTCTGTTGTCGTTCTTTTTTGTTTACATATATGAGTACTTTGGTATGTTGTGCTATGATTGTGTGTGGAGCCTTTCTCCACGGGCCTCTGCTGACACTGGACATATATCCAGCTAGCGTAGCCCGGTCAACAAGTGTGAGCCAACTGGACGCAATTCGTACGGGGCACCTTCTAACAAGTGGGTCGGGTTACTGATGCATACCGGCCATCAATCCATACTACTAACACATACGTGATTCTATCCACATTCTATGTTTGTCTCATCACATAGCATGTTTCTCAGTATTTCTAACGGTACTTTACATGGCATTGCCTGATTCCATACTTTCAGAGGCTGACATTTATGAGACATGTCTGGTTGACGTGGAGGACACATCCTTAACCTGCCCTGCTTCGAGGGGATCACACACGCACACGCCGCGTGCATTTCCTAATTGTGGTTTACGCAATGCCATTACGCATATCCGTATTCTGTCTCCATATGTTTACTGGCCCTGTGTGGTTACGCAGGATCTGTGTTAGTTGTGACTATTCCGCAACATATCTCTGATCCGTTGACGGACGTGTGCGAACGACGACACCTTTATACCTGTAACAGTCTTTGCAGCATGGACGACACGCATTACACGCTCACATTTAGATATTCCTTAGTCCTATTTCTAACAGGACTGCATTCACGATTCCAGCTTACTGTGTCGACTTCAAGTTAGCTGTTCGGTGTCATTAATATGCATACCCATGGTACTTAGCTACATTTACATATCCCCCCCCCACCCCCGACTCACGCACGCCACTGGCATCGCTTCTCCTGGTGGGAAAGGTGCGTACAACATGTTAAACATTCCTTATTCCCTCCCGTTCATGGCCCAGGATGCATATGTCTTGACCGCAGGGATGTTCAGATCACAGGGGCTTATATCCCCAACGCATACAGGCCTTCATTGTCAGGGTGACCCTGTCGCGCTATGGATTAGGTCTAGTTGGCCCAGTGTACGGAACTGCCCTGACCGTATGAATGTTAGATGAGTCACATGGACACGGTTTGTCCGTCTATGATACCATGTCCCCCATAATTCCTAACCATGCGCTGATTGGCCGGGCGCATCTGCTGTCGATGTCGTTATAGTAATTGAACACGGTCTGGTCGAACGGACCTATTTCCATTAGTAACCCTCGGTATTCATGACCTGTCTCGCCATATTACATGGGTTTAACATTGCGTGATGGCTTACACTGAGCCACGGACATGTCCGCTGTTTAGTTTGTGCCAGTCCCGCCTGCTACACACATTTAACATGGCGGAACAGGTTGAACAGCTCAGCAACGGGACATCGGCCTCTCCGCTGTTTAGTATTGAATCGCTATGTTGACTTTGTTTCACAGAGAGAGACAGTGTCGACATTGGTAACGGACATCTCGCAAGTACGCCCACACCGCCTCGGGTGGCGATGTCTGCTTTAGGCGGGCGGACAGGCATTATGCTGTGCCATTATGTCTGGGGAATATATGGTTTCTTGCCATAGATGATATGTCATACTAGCAATGACCCGCGTCTGGGAGTGGGTACTGCTGTATTTACCCACGGCAAGAGTGGCCTTAGGTCACGTGGTGCCCTAGGCAGAAGTACTCCATGATGCCACCACCACATCACCCCCGTCCTGGTCTACCTACACAAAATAAAGGCTTGAAAGGTGCCCCGAGTAGAGCGGCTCTAGGAGGCTGCCTAGTTGGCCTATGCATAAAGCCGATATGTGTGTGGTCCCTCGGCCGGACTCGGAAACGCACCACGTCTGCCGTGAGTATATCTAACATTACCCACATCCATGCGTGGTTTATTGCTATGATGTTCCACACCTGTGTTTGGACAACCTACAATAGCTTCTGCTATTGGCATGCAATGCTGTGGGTGGTGCCGGTTACCATACATATACCTTTCTCAAAAGCCGAATTTACAGTTCTGAACACTACTGTGGTCTCCTTTGAGGCCCCTGAGCCAGTGGTAAACATTACTCAAACTGCTGAATGACGTACATATGCCTTCCACCAGCACCTACAGGACTGCATGGATCAGGCAATCCCATACAAAACTGAGACTGTTTGTACCAAAGCCAAGCATCCAGTCTGGTGGACCCCAGCCATGAACAAGCTCTAGAATGACTGGAGGTAGCTACTACAAGATAGAGTGGAATACTTGTAAGGTAAGACACCCTTGCTCATTGTATGTGAAGAACTACAAGCTGTCAGGAAATCATCCAGAGGAAGTTCAACAGAGGATTCAACAAGAACTCGATAGACAATCATAATGCCTTCTTTAGCTATGTTGGACACCTGGGAGGACACTCCCAGATATGCTCACACTGGGCTCAGAATGATGTGAGGATGACTGAACCTACACGCATTGCCAACATAATGGCCGACAGATTTGGTGCTAACTTCTCCCCCCCCTCACCCCCACATGGAGAGATATCTATACCAGAGGATTGTAGATCCTGGAACTTCTGTGACACACAGGTGGGAAATGCTCTCCAAGGCAGTAAACACAGCATCCATGGGACCAGATGGTGTCCCAGCTGTGTACTCCATTAACTCAATGGGGAATTAAACCCACAGTTAGGACAGCTGTTTAACGGTAGCGTGAGCCTCACCTCAGGATACTGCCCTCCAAGTAGTGGCACAAGGCTTACTGTAGTCCCACTTCACAAGGATGGTGCATCCACTGACCCTGGTAATTACCATCCCATTAGCTTGACAAGCCTTATCTGCAAAGCCATGGTGAAGGATCATGATGGAAGTCATACATAATGACATAGGGGACTTGCATACCTTGGATCCAACCCAGTTTTGCTTGGTCAAATACAGATCATGCCTTTTAAACGTGTCTGACTTTTTAGGATCAGTCACCAAGGCCATTGATGAGGGAAAAGCAGTCCATACAGCCTACCTACACCTGGCAAAGGCCTTCAACACAATACCACACTCAGGTATCATTGATAAACCTGTCTGCTTGAATGTAAATACATCCTTCGCCAGAGGGGTTGCAAACTGGCTAAGTGACAGAACCCACACAGTCATAGTTGCTGGCGCCATGTCATACTCACAGCCGGTCACAGGTGTTGTCCCACGGGGCTCAGTCCTGGGTCCACTATTTTTCCACATCTACATTTCAAAAGTACAAGCAAACACAGGGGGGTTATGGCTGACAATGTTTTCAGATGACTGCAAACCGGGTGCCATATTCGGACACACATCTGACACACATATCCTTCAGAAGGGCCTCACAGCTATGGATAACTGGTGCCAGACACATGGCCTACAGCTAAATGCCAGGAAATGCATAGTCATACCCTTCGGGAAGAATGAGGTTACCCCTAGCTACCATATAGGTGGCAACCCACTGAGCACAGAGGGAGTTACCAGGGATCTGGGGACCCATGTTGTCGGTGACTGTTTGCTCGACACACACGTTGCTAACGTAGTTAGATAGACCTTCTACATTGCCCACCTGATCATGAAGGGATTCACATCTAGATCAGGGGAGGTCATTGTCCCTTTGTACTCATCACTCATTACACCTATGATTGAGTACAATGCCCCGTTCAGAATGTATCTGACCCGACACCTGCAGCAGCTGGAAAGGCCACGACAGTTCATCCACAAACGGATGCAGGGTCTCAGGAATATGTGTTATGCTGACCAACTGAAAGGGTTACATCCCTATTCCGTCGCATACCACTTGCCCAGAGGTGACCTGTGCCTGGCATCCAAGGCCAGGTCGAACCCGGATTTGATGACTATGCTTCACCTACAAAATCTAGATCCCTCAGAATCACAAGGGCAGGTGACGTACACCTTGGCACTGTCATTAATAGAACGTGCTGGTGGGACAGATTCATCAGCCAGACACTCGCTATGCTGTGGAACAACATCCCAGTACATGTGAGACAGAGCACCTGGCTGGCCTTGTTTTAGTATTTTGACAAGGATGTCTGAATTGCTTTATTCAACTAACCTTGTAAATGAATATTTACTTTACCACATTTTTAATCTTTACATTCCATTGATATATTTTACATTAGTCATAATCATAGTGTTTATGTCTATATATTAGGGTTCATTTATATTACTAGGTGTTTCTAGTTCTTTTAATATATTTGCACAATCCGTAGAACATATATATGTAACTTATACACTCAGACACTTGGAAAACATTATGTTGGTTCTTCTTTCATATTAATACATATATTTTTATTTTCGCGGAAGAATATACATTTTGAAGCAATGTCTGATTTACTCACTGTGTGCAATCTGTAACCCGAGTAGACTTTTTAGCTTGTTCGCCTTTAAGGCATTTAATTAATACTTAGCACATCTGATTTACTGCCCAATTAAGGGTTTCAAATGTAGTAGGTTGAACTGCATTGTATGTATTCTGAAGCAGTCTGCTTATGAAGCAGACAAAAAGCGCTGCAATAAACTATGATGACTGCATTTAATTCTGGGGGCTCTGAGTGGTCACCGACCGTTTCTACAGTACCTCATTTTTGCTTTGGACTTTCTCATCTGGGTCTCTGTGTTATTTGTATGGGGAATGTCAAGTGTGGTCCCTATGTGTATTACCTGTGTAATGCCTTACTGCGGAAGTGTAATTCCACCGGGTTTGCAGTTATGGGTGCCATCTTGTTCATACGCTTGTCCATCCATGTGAATTGCCTACTGGACACTGGTATAGGGCTGTACACATTTCACAGCTACATTTAGCATTCTCCGGTGGATGCTTTGCATTATTAGTAGGGAGTTAGGCAGGTACTACGCCCACATCCCTCCCACGGGGCGGGACAAAGGATTACCTGTGAAACAACACCGATCCCAGTTTCTACATACCCAGGATCCCTTGACTGCAACAGTCGACAGTACCCATTACACATCCTTCATGTGTGCGGGACTGTGATGTGGACGCACTTCTATGGACTCGGTAATTCTGGGTATTTCTGTGCATATGTGCTGCATTTCATGGACAGCTATCATCAACATTAAACACGCCATATGCATATGTATGGCTGTGACGTGGTCACGACAATGAGTTCATGTAGGTGATGATGGAAGCTGGCAGGCATTCCATGAATACATTTTTGGTTCCTACAATGGACACCACTGTGCATATGTAAAGTGTAGAGCTTGTCGGACTGTGTCCTTGTGGCCAGTGGGTTTGACTGATGCTGTGTGTTCAACAATCGCGGATGTCTGCTTGACTACCCATAGTGTGTAGTGCTACGGGAACCATGTTTTCCGAGACCAGAACCCAATGGTGTACATCCAATGTTGCAGGTTAACAACCGCTTTAATTAATCCCCAGAGGTCACGCTTGGGAAGTATCGCCACTTTATTGTCGGAACAACACCTCCAGACTGGGTAAATCACGGGAACTTTAGCCCGGTCTTACCGCCATTTGCAAGTGTACTTAGCAGACACGCGGTCAATACATGTATGATAATACATATTGTCATGCCGACGGTAATCTATGTTATTTGGACAATGGCTTCTGCTATTGGCATCCGTTGCTGTGAGTGTTGCCGGTTACCATACACATTGCTTGCTCAGAGGCAGACTTCCCAATTCTGAACACTACTGTGGTCGCCTTTAGGACCCTGAGCCAGGGGTCGACAGTACTGCAGCCACTGCATCACTCACATATGCCGGCTACCGGTACCTACAGGACTGCATGAACCAGGCATTCCCTTACCCAACTGTGGTTCATTGTACCAATGCCAAGCATCCAGTGTGGTGTACCCCAGCCATACACAAGCTGTACAACAAGAGGGTGGCTACTACAAGGAGCGGAGCAGACACCTTGTGAGGTATGACACCCTTGGTCATTATGTGTGTAGAGCTACACGCTGTCATGACATGGTCCAGGGCACGTTGCACAGATATACCTACATGGACCTGGCTGACAATCATACCACCTTCATTTGCTATGCTCAACACCTGGGAGGTCACTCCACATATGCTCTGACTGGGTTCAATGATGATGTGGAGTTTACTCAACATACACACATTGGCAAAATACGGGCTGACAAGTTCGGGTGAGGACATCTCCACCCCCCCCCCACATGAAGAGATGTCTGTACCAGTGGTTTGTGGTCCCCAAATGTTCTGTGACACACGGGTGGGACATGCTCTCTCCAGGGTAGTGAACATAGCATCCATGAGACCAGCTGGTGACCCGACTGTGTACTCCACTATCTCATTGAGGAATTAGACCCACAGTTAGGACAGCTGTTTCTTTGTAGCCTCACCTCAGGTAACATACCCAGGTTGTGTTGCACGGCAACTGTAGTCCCACGTTCACAGGGCCAATGCCTCCACTCACCCTGGTTATTACTGTCCCATTACCATGAGGAGACCTATCTGCAAAGACATGTGGAGGGATCATACTGCTCGGAGATGAAGGCATAGGGGACCTGCATGCTTCGCAGCCAAGATGGTTTGGCTTGTTCAGGGCAGTTCATGCCTTTTAAAGCATGGTTGACGCTTGGGACAGTCACCGAGCCCATTGATGGGGGTCTTGCAGTCCATACAGCCTACCTCACCTGGCAAAGGCCTTCAACACATTACCCCCAGGTATCATTGATAAACCCATTGGCTGGGATGTGAACACGCATATCACAAGATGTGTTGTAAACTGGCTATGTGACACAACCCACGCGGTCATAGTTGCTGGCAGCATGTCAGACCTACTGCCTGTCACAAGCGGTGTCCCATGGGGCCCTTCCTGGGTCCACTCCTCTCATACATCTACATTTCCACAGTACAGGCACACAGGGGTGTTATGGGCAACATTGTTTGTAGATGACTGCAAAACAGGTGCCTTAGTGGGATGGACATCTGACACAGATATCCTTCAAAGGGGCCTCCCAGATATGCATATCTCCTGTCAGGGACATGTCCCACAGCTAAATGCAAAGTAATGCAACATCATACCTGTCGAGGAGTACTAGGTCACCCCTGTCCAGCATATCGGTGCCTGTCCACTGAGCGCAGGGGTGATTACCAGGGATCAGGGGACAGAGTTTGTCGGTCACCATTCGCTCAACACACACGCTGCTATCGTGGTTCAGTGGGACTTGTACATTGCCCACCTGTTTGTGCAGGGATTCACATCTACATCAGGGTAGGTCATTGTCTCCTTGTACCCATTACGTGTTACACCTATGATTGACTACATTGCCCCATTCGAGGGTATCTGACCCAACACCTACAGCAGCTGGGAAGGCCTCATAGGTTAATTGTCATACAGATGCAGGGTGACATGGATTTGTGTAATGCTGCCCCACTTGTAGGACCCCTGCCCCATTCAGTCACATACCTGTTGTTTAGTGTTAACCTGTGCCTGACATACGAGGCCATGTCAACCCATATGTCATGTCTATGCTTCACCTACTGTATCTGCATCCCTCAGAACCACAAGGGCAGGTGACATGAACCTTGTCACGGCCATTAATGGGATGTGTTGGTGTGACACATACGTCACTCGACACTCACAATGCTGTGGATCTACATCACAGTACATGTGAGACAGAGATCCTTCCTAGCCTTGTTCGGGGGTATGTTGTCCATTGGATGGGGATTGCAGATATAGGCCGGGGATTACATCATTATCACTGCTTGACAGAGGTACAGCAATATCATAAGTATTTTATCTCCGGCACAGAAGGTTGCCAAAGTAATCCTAACTATGGTGTAGGGTTATGGCTGAACATGGGTCGATGGCCTACCCTGTACCTACGGACATATGAACCTATATTCATAGTTTGTCCCATTTACACTTGTCTATCCCCTATCCTCTTTCTCATGTGTATATTTCTGTGGCACGTGAGTGTCCTCTGTATTACTTGCAGGTATGCTGTCTACAGTGTACATACTTGTTGATGACAGTGTATCTGTGTCCCTAACACTGTGATACTGAGGACTACCACACATCCTTCACAACATTACATGGATATGTCCATTCCATTCTTCTTGGCCTATGGGGGTGTTAAGGGCAACAATTACACAAGTCCCTGTTTGTGCATGCTTCATGTTGGTGTTTGAACAGCCTCCGCTTGCAGTCGTGGTGTTGACGGTAGTGTTTCTGTGTGTTTGGCATGTGCTGTTATTGCCGTACATCTGTGGAGTTGTGGTTGGCACATGTTCCTCTTTGCAGGGACACCCATCCTGGGTTTGTGTCATGCATCTGCACTTGGCACGTGCCATATGTCCTGTACTATTCCCACAGTCATGTATGCCTTCATGCACTACTACTGCGTGTTACTGGCTGTTTGTATGTGGTACACATGGTGATTGTGGTGGTTGGTTTGACCTATTCCCATGCTAGAACATACACATCTGTCAATTACGTTGTTTAGATCAAACTGTAACACTCATTAGTCTTTTCAAAATGACAGTCAATAACACAGGAAGCTCAGATTAACAACGTTTTAATACTGTGCACTAGGAGGCAAATAACTATGCAGTACAAGTGTAGAGTTTTGTCTGACTATATACTCTAGAAACAGCTGTATGAGTATTGTGTTTACAATCATCTTTTGCCCACCTTAATGATGTGGTCGGTCACAGGGCATTTACATCACTATAGTCCACAATATTGTATTCCTACAACAGTGCTAAGGTAATGCTTATTAAATGTTTTACCATGAGGATAGCACAGCCTTATGAGCCACATAGTGTATTAGACTGTCCTTCTGTAAATTCCACTCTGTCAAGGTTCCAAGACTGTTCAGATAATGATCGACACTTCATATCCTACTATGTTCCTTTGTCTCTCCGTGAGCAGCTGTACTGTGTCTTAGATGGAGCTCACAAGGCCATCCTCCTCAGTGGAAGGATGACAAATATACCTGTACATACATTTATTATTCTCTAACCCAGCAGATGACTAATGCTGAATGACATACTTGCTGCACTGGTTACCACCAGGGTCAGGGTTCGATCACACTGCAGCTACACTACAGGCAATTACATGCATGATAAGTTCTACTGCCATATTGTAAATTAGAATAATATGCATTATACACCATTTGCTTCTAAACTAGCACGTCATATATATGTTTAAAGATATATTTTGCTAACATTCTCCTCCTTTGATTGTTTCTATTCTATCCAGAAACATATACAACATTATTTCATTCCTAGCCTCTTCCTCTCTGGACCATTTCACTAGGCAAGTCATTTGTTGTACATTTCAGAAAGGATTTCATTTTGTATTGACAAATACCACTACAGGTCTTGATACATAGTCTCGGGTACAGATACGCCGACAAAGTCCCTGACTAATACTTTCATGCAAAGTATCCTGCAACAGACACATGCTCCCAATATGAAAAGAACAACACAAATGGCAATCAAGATATTCAGTATGGCTGAACCCCATCCACCAAAATGGTTTGTGGAAATGGTTCACAGTGGGTTTGGGCCTGGTTCCGCATGGCTGACACCTGCTGTATTACCTCTAGGTGGGCTGCTCATATTGTGCTTATTAAGTGGTACTTAGACACAACGGTCTTCTTTGATAAGCCAAGACATACCAGTTCTCACCGGCCAGGGTGCAGTGTGCGCTTATTACATTTTGTGACACAACAGTTCTCATTGCATCCAGTTCATCAGTCACAAGTTCAAGAGGAAAGTCACATTGCTCATTCCTCCGACAGGTTTTGACAACTTCCTCTGTTCCCTGGATTGATTTCACTACTCCACAAGCTGGGATTGTTCCAGCCCAAGATATAACGCTGTCACTCAAGTCCATATGAGTCAATATTCCTTTATCTCTTGCAGAAGAATGATTTTTCAGAACAGCTTCCATTTCACCCACTGAATTAGTAGTTATCTCGACTGTGTTCCCAGTTCTTCGAACTATATGTCTTACAGTTCGCTTGCACTCCAGAGGCAATTGTACAGTATGTCATATGACTGGTTTCAGAAAACCCAAAAAACAACTGCCGGACCAATTCTCAGGTAACCATTGATATGCTTTTTCCCCCAAACATAATAACAATATTATACTTTACTACTGATGTGGGTTAACTCTGCATGTAACATTTTCCTGTCTATGACAGAGGACTGTTTATACAATTCAGGATGTTTCTGCACATCTTTCAACATTGTTCTCATGAAGCTTCAATACACATAATGAATGGTGCTACAACTAGTAGTGTGATCTTTGGCTGTTATATGTCATTTGTAAGACACAGTTATGTTACAATTACTCCCACCAACTTGAACTGTATCATGTTTATGAAAACAGACAATTCCTTTTTGTGTAACAGGTAAGTACAGTGCCACTTTGTCCTGTGATCTCACAGAACCTGTATCAAAGTGTAAATATTCACAAGTCTCAATCTATCCCCAAGCGGACAACATACATCGGAAGTCCTCCATATGATGTAGGTATGGCAGTACAAACACAGCAATTTGAAATGTTCATAGTCTGTACATGCAAACACATCATGCCCAGGTATGTGTTGTAGTTTGGATGCCACTCTGTGGCCAGTTCATCACATATCACTATTTCTATCTGTGTAGTTATATGCAGGTAAGGTCCCAGCAAATGTAAAGTCACCACAGACATGGCTAATAGGTGTATGATCAGTACGACAGTAAACCAAATGTCTTTGGGGTTGCTTTGTATTGTTATGCAGTCTGGCCCGGTGATTCTGTCTCTATGGTATATTGGCTACAACATGTAAATCAGACTTGATATCCTTTACCGGTTTGAATAAGGTGAGGTGAACCCAGGATCTACCTCTCCATAAACATTACTGCAGTAGGCGCTAAACAGTACCTGGTACCGACCTTCCCACGCTGGACTCTGAAAGTTACTTTTCTGGGTAACAGTGAAATACACACAGGATACTGGAGTCAGCTATGTGTCCGTGTTCGCTTGCTCTTTCTCTGTAAAAGAGTTTAACTGCAAAACAGTGTTATTGGTTGACAATCCTCTCATGTAATCCTTGCTAATGAGCCATCGACCTCCAGCTCTGCAGGCATGACAGCTTTCCACTGTGGCACATGATATACCATTCCAAATACTACTTCGGGGTCAAACACTAGTAGGTTGAACTGCATTGTATGTATTCTGAAGCAGTCTGCTTATGAAGCAGACAAAAAGCGCTGCAATAAACTATGATGACTGCATTTAATTCCTGGGGGGCTCTGAGTGGTCACCGACCGTTTCTACAGTACCTCATTTTTGCTTTGGACTTTCTCATCTGGGTCTCTGTGTTATTTGTATGGGGAATGTCAAGTGTGGTCCCTATGTGTATTACCTGTGTAATGCCTTACTGCGGAAGTGTAATTCCACCGGGTTTGCAGTTATGGGTGCCATCTTGTTCATACGCTTGTCCATCCATGTGAATTGCCTACTGGACACTGGTATAGGGCTGTACACATTTCACGGCTGCATTTAGCATTCTCCGGTGGATGCTTTGCATTATTAGTAGGGAGTTAGGCAGGTACTACGCCCACATCCCTCCCACGGGGCGGGACAAAGGATTACCTGCGAAACAACACCGATCCCAGTTTCTACATACCCAGGATCCCTTGACTGCAACAGTCGACAGTACCCATTACACATCCTTCATGTGCGGGACTGTGATGTGGACGACTTCTATGGACTCGGTGCCCTGGGTATTTTTGTGCATATGTGCTATATTACATGGACAGCTATCACAAACATTAGACACGCTATGTGCATATGTGTGGCTGTGACGTGGTCACGACAATGAGTTCATGTAGGTGATGATGGAAGCTGGCAGGCATTCCATGAATAAATTTTTGGTTCCTACAATGGACACCACTGTGCATATGTAAAGTGTAGAGCTTGTCGGACTGTGTCCTTGTGGCCAGTGGGTTTGACTGATGCTGTGTGTTCAACAATCGTGGATGTCTGCTTGACTACCCATAGTGTGTAGTGCTACGGGAGCCATGTTTTCCGAGACCAGAACCCAGTGGTGTACATCCAATGTTGCAGGTTAACAACCGCTTTAATTAATCCCCAGAGGTCACGCTTGGGAAGTATCGCCACTTTATTGTCGGAACAACACCTCCAGACTGGGTAAATCACGGGAACTTTAGCCCGGTCTTACCGGCCATTTGCAAGTGTACTTAGCAGACACGTGTCAATACATGTATGATAATACATATTGTCATGCCGACGGTAATCTATGTTATTTGGACAATGGCTTCTGCTATTGGCATCCGTTGCTGTGAGTGTTGCCGGTTACCATACACATTGCTTGCTCAGAGGCAGACTTCCCAATTCTGAACACTACTGTGGTCTCCTTTAGGGACCCTAAGCCAGTGGTCGACAGTACTGCAGCCACTGCATCACTCACATATGCCGTCTACCGGTACCTACAGGACTGCATGAACCAGGCATTCCCTTACCCAACTGTGGTTCATTGTACCAATGCCAAGCATCCAGTGTGGTGTACCCCAGCCATACACAAGCTGTACAACAAGAGGGGGTGGCTACTACAAGGCGGAGCAGACACCTTGTGAGGTATGACACCCTTGGTCATTATGTGTGTAGAGCTACACGCTGTCATGACATGGTCCAGGGCACGTTGCACAGATATACCTACATGGACCTGGCTGACAATCATACCACCTTCATTTGCTATGCTCAACACCTGGGAGGTCACTCCCACATATGCTCTGACTGGGTTCACGATGATGTGGAGTTTACTCAACATACACACATTGGCAAAATACGGGCTGACAAGTTCGGTGAGGACATCTCCACACCCTCCCCCCCACATGAAGAGATGTCTGTACCAGTGGTTTGTGGTCCCCAAATGTTCTGTGACACACGGGTGGGACATGCTCTCTCCAGGGTAGTGAACATAGCATCCATGAGACCAGCTGGTGACCCGACTGTGTACTCCACTATCTCATTGAGGAATTAGACCCACAGTTAGGACAGCTGTTTCTTTGTAGCCTCACCTCAGGTAACATACCCAGGTTGTGTTGCACGGCAACTGTAGTCCCACGTCACAGGGCCAATGCCTCCACTCACCCTGGTTATTACTGTCCCATTACCATGAGGAGACCTATCTGCAAAGACATGTGGAGGGATCATACTGCGGCTCGTAGATGAAGGCATAGGGGACCTGCATACTTTGCATCCAACATGGTTTGGCTTGTTCAGGGGCAGTTCATGCCTTTAAAGCATGGTTGACGTTTTCGGGACAGTCACCGAGCCCATTGATGGGGGTCTTGCAGTCCATACAGCCTACCTCGACCTGGCAAAGGCCTTCAACACATTACCCCCCTCAGGTATCATTGATAAACCCATTGGCTGGGATGTGAACACGTACATCACAAGATGTGTTGTAAACTGGCTATGTGACACAACCCACGCGGTCATAGTTGCTGGCAGCATGTCAGACCTACTGCCTGTCACAAGCGGTGTCCCATGGGGCCCTTCCCTGGGTCCACTCCTCTCATACATCTACATTTCCACAGTACAGGCACACACAGGGGTGTTATGGGCAACATTGTTTGTAGATGACTGCAAAACAGGTGCCTTAGTGGGATGGACATCTGACACAGATATCCTTCAAAGGGGCCTCCCAGATATGCATATCTCCTGTCAGGGACATGTCCCACAGCTAAATGCAAAGTAATGCAACATCATACCTGTCGAGGAGTACTAGGTCACCCCTGTCCAGCATATCGGTGCCTGTCCACTGAGGGGTGATTACCAGGGATCAGGGGACAGAGTTTGTCGGTCACCATTCGTTCAACACACACGTTGCTATCGTGGTTCAGTGGGACTTGTACATTGCCCACCTGTTTGTGCAGGGATTCACATCTACATCAGGGTAGGTCATTGTCTCCTTGTACCCATTATGTGTTACACCTATGATTGACTACATTGCCCCATTCGGAGGGTATCTGACCCAACACCTACAGCAGCTGGGAAGGCCTCATAGGTTAATTGTCATACAGATGCAGGGTGACATGGATTTGTGTAATGCTGCCCCACTTGTAGGACCCCTGCCCCATTCAGTCACATACCTGTTGTTTAGTGTTAACCTGTGCCTGACATACGAGGCCATGTCAACCCATATGTCATGTCTATGCTTCACCTACTGTATCTGCATCCCTCAGAACCACAAGGGCAGGTGACATGAACCTTGTCACGGTCATTAATGGGATGTGTTGGTGTGACACATACGTCACCCGGACACTCACAATGCTGTGGATCTACATCACAGTACATGTGAGACAGAGATCCTTCCTAGCCTTGTTCGGGGTATGTTGTCCATTGGATGGGGGATTGCAGATATAGGCCGGGGATTACATCATTATCACTGCTTGACAGAGGTACAGCAATATCATAAGTATTTTATCTCCGCACAGAAGGTTGCCAAAGTAATCCTAACTATGGTGTAGGGTTATGGCTGAACATGGGTCGATGGCCTACCCTGTACCTACGGACATATGAACCTATATTCATAGTTTGTCCCATTTACACTTGTCTATCCCCTATCCTCTTTCTCATGTGTATATTTCTGTGGCACGTGAGTGTCCTCTGTATTACTTGCAGGTATGCTGTCTACAGTGTACATACGTCACGGTTGATGACAGTGTATCTGTGTCCCTAACACTGTGATACCGAGGACTACCACACATCCTTCACAACATTACATGGTTATGTCCATTCCATTCTTCTTTGGCCTATGGGGGGGTGTTAAGGCAACAATTACACAAGTCCCAGTTTGTGCATGCTTCATGTTGGTGTTTGAACAGCCTCCGTTGCAGTCGTGTGTTGGACGGTAGTGTTTCTGTGTGTTTGGCATGTGTTGTTATTGCCGGTACATCTGCGGGAGTTGTGGTTGGCACACGTTCCTCTTTGCAGGGACACCCATCCTGGGGTTTGTGTCATCCATCTGCACTTGGCACGTGCCATATGTCCTGTACTATTCCCACAGTCATGTATGCCTTCATGCACTACTACTGCGTGTTACTGGCTGTTTGTATGTGGTACACATGGTGATTGTGGTGGTTGGCTTGACCTATTCCCATGCTAGAACATACACATCTGTCAATTACGTTGTTTAGATCAAACTGTAACACTCATTAGTCTTTTCAAAATGACAGTCAATAACACAGGAAGCTCAGATTAACAACGTTTTAATACTGTGCACTAGGAGGCAAATAACTATGCAGTACAAGTGTAGAGTTTTGTCTGACTATATACGAGAAACAGCTGTATGAGTATTGTGTTTACAATCATCTTTGCCCACCTTAATGATGTGGTCGGTCACAGGGCATTTACATCACTATAGTCCACAATATTGTATTCCTACAACAGTGCTAAGGTAATGCTTATTAAATGTTTTACCATGAGGATAGCACAGCCTTGCGAGCCACATAGTGTATTAGACTGTCCTTCTGTAAATTCCGCTCTGTCAAGGTTCCAAGACTGTTCAGATACGATCGACACTTCATATCCTACTATGTTCCTTTGTCTCTCCGGTGAGCAGCTGTACTGTGTCTTAGATGGAGCTCACAAGGCCATCCTCCTCAGTGGAAGGATGACAAATATACCTGTACATACATTTATTATTCTCTAACCCAGCAGATGACTAATGCTGAATGACATACGCCTGCTGCACTGGTTACCACCAGGGTCAGGGTTCGATCACACTGCAGCTACACTGCAGGCAATTACATGCATGATAAGTTCTACTGCCATATTGTAAATTAGAATAATATGCATTATACACTATTTGCTTCTAAACTAGCACGTCATATATATGTTTAAAGATATATTTTGCTAACATTCTCCCTCCTTTGATTGCTTCTATTCTATCCAGAAACATATACAACATTATTTCATTCCCTAGCCTCTTCCTCTCTGGACCGTTTCACTAGGCAAGTCATTTGTTGTACATTTCAGAAAGGATTTCATTTTGTATTGACAAATACCACTACAGGTCTTGATACATAGTCTCGGGTACAGATACGTCGACAAAGTCCCTGACTAATACTTTCATGCAAAGTATCCTGCAACAGACACATGCTCCCAATATGAAAAGAACAACACAAATGGCAATCAAGATATTCAGTATGGCTGAACCCCATCCACCAAATGGTTTGTGGAAATGGTTCGTCAGTGGGTTTGGGCCTGGTTCCGCCATGGCTGACACCTGCTGTATTACCTCTAGGTGGGCGTTCATATTGTGCTTATTAAGTGGTACTTAGACACAACGGTCTTCTTTGATAAGCGCGCACATACCAGTTCTCACCGCCAGGGTGCAGTGTGCGCTATTACATTTTGTGACACAACAGTTCTCATTGCATCCAGTTCATCAGTCACAAGTTCAAGAGAGGAAAGTCACATTGCTCATTCCTCCGACAGGTTTTGACAACTTCCTCTGTTCCCTGATTGATTTCACTACTCCACAAGCTGGGATTGTTCCAGCCCAAGATATAATGCTGTCACTCAAGTCCATATGAGTCAATATTCCTTTATCTCTTGCAGAAGAATGATTTTTCAGAACAGCTTCCATTTCACCCACTGAATTAGTAGTTATCTCGACTGTGTTCCCAGTTCTTCGAACTATATGTCTTACAGTTCGTTTAGGCACTCCAGAGGCAATTGTACAGTATGTCATATGACTGGAGCCAGAAAACCCAAAAAACAACTGCCGGACCAATTCTCAGGTAACCATTGATATGCTTTTTCGCCCAAACATAATAACAATATTATACTTTACTACTGATGCGGGTTAACTCTGCATGTAACATTTTCCTGTCTATGACAGAGGACTGTTTATACAATTCAGGATGTTTCTGCACATCTTTCAACATTGTTCTCATGAAGCTTCAATACACATAATGAATGGTGCTACAACTAGTAGTGTGATCTTTGGCTGTTATATGTCATTTGTAAGACACAGTTATGTTACAATTACTCCCACCAACTTGAACTGTATCATGTTTATGAAAACAGACAATTCCTTTTTGTGTAACAGGTAAGTACAGTGCCACTTTGTCCTGTGATCTCACAGAACCTGTATCAAAGTGTAAATATTCACAAGTCTCAATCTATCCCCAAGGGGACAACATACATCGGAAGTCCTCCATATGATGTAGGTATGGCAGTACAAACACAGCAATTTGAAATGTTCATAGTCTGTACATGCACACGCGTCATGCCCAGGTATGTGTTGTAGTTTGGATGCCACTCTGTGGCCAGTTCATCACGTATCACTATTTCTATCTGTGTAGTTATATGCAGGTAAGGTCCCAGCAAATGTAAAGTCACCACAGACATGGCTAATAGGTGTATGATCAGTACGACAGTAAACCAAATGTCTTTGGGGTTGCTTTGTATTGTTATACAGTCTGGCCCGGGTGATTCTGTCTCTATGGTATATTGGCTACAACATGTAAATCAGACTTGATATCCTTTACCGGTTTGAATAAGGTGAGGTGAACCCAGGACGACCTCTCCGCAAACATTACTGCAGTAGGCGTTGCCAACAGTACCTGGTACCGACCTTCCCACGTTGGACTCTGAAAGTTACTTTTCTGGATAACAGTGAAATACACACAGGATACTGGAGTCAGCTATGCGTCCGACTTCGCTTGCTCTTTATCTGTAAAAGAGTTTAACTGCAAAACAGTGTTATTGGTTGACAATCCTCTCATGTAACTTGCTAATGAGCCATCGACCTCCAGCTCTGCAGGCATGACAGCTTTCCACTGTGGCACATGATATGCCATTCCAAATACTACTTGAAGGGGTCAAACACTTTACATTTGGAACTGTTGTCATGCTCAGCAATGCTACAGGTAGACAGCAAATGCAACTCGTCTGGGTGTCACCCATCAACCTCCTCAACTTATTTCTCGGGATCCCAGTGTACCTCGCCACCAGTCATGATGACTGTGGGTTGTACATGCAAATGTTTATTCATGGAAATACCAATTAATCCCCCAGGTTGCTGGATTGTCTGGTTCACAAAATGTGTTCTATTGTCACTGTAGCTTCTTTACAGTATGCCAGATATAGGGATACTTTATTTTACTGGGACCTTTGCCACTGCTGCTGCATCCGGTTTCCTGATTGGGAATGCTTCTACCCATTTTGATAATATATCTACAATCACTAAACAAGTATTTCTTCCCTTCACATTTATTCAGCTGTATAAACTCCATACAAATAGTATGGAACGGTTATGGTGGTGTAGGGAAACCCACTCCCTTCGGATGAAATGCTCCCTGTGCATGATGTTTACTGCAAATATGACACGCTGCTCATGATGTTTGTATGTGGTTCCTAATTCCGTATGTTAGGAATATTCTGTTAACCAACTGTACCATCCCCCCTGTTGAGACATGGCTCTACCCATGGCTCAACAAAGCCGCATATCTGAATACATTAGACGTTAATATTGGCTTTCTCACTGTGGATATGTACAGTCCGTCTTCAAGGATTGCTCCTCGTCATACCCACGTCTGCTTTTCTGCTTTCGTAGTTGATGTTTGCATTGTTTCTAACATTTCTACATCTATAATGTCTGAGGATTGTCATTCCTCATTCAAAAAGACACTTTCCGACTGTGAGGCTGCTTGTTTTGCTGCTGCATCAGCTCGTGCCTTACCTTTCCTAATGTTATCCTATTGCTTTGTATGAGCTGCACATTTACAATTAGCTACTTTAGTGGGTAACTGAATGGAATCTAAGGCATTCAAGATCTATTGCGCATGATTAATCGGTTTACCAGTGGATGTTATCATACCCCTATTCTTCCACTGCTGCACATAAACATGCACTGTAGAGACAACATACTGACTATCGGTATGAATGTCCACACATCTGTTTTTCGCTAGAGTGCAAGCACGTGTTAAAGCTATCAATTGTGCTGCTTGAGCAGACACGTTATGCTGCAGGGTTTTGGCTTCTACAATCTCATTATCAATAACTACTGCATAACCTACTTGATTCTTTCCTGTAGGACTCTTTCTACATGATCCGTACACATAAACTGTCACCTCTGCATCATCTAAGGGTATATCTGTGATATCCTGTCTGTGTAGAGTTATTTGCTCCATTTCCTGTAGGCAACTGTGTGGTGTGCCATACACAGGTGTCGGACGTGATGTTGATAGGTTTAATGTTGTACAACGTTCAATCACCATATGAGGTTGACTCAGGGGTATGGTCAAACAAGAGAGATGTCTAGCACGGGTCAGGAATGCTATTTTCTCTTGCAGCAAAATGATCGCAACTGCATGAGACACTCTCACAGTGAGAGGGTGGAATAATAACATTGATGCCGAGGCCTGTACTGCCATGGGTGCTGCAACAACTGCCTGTACACAATGTGGCACTGACCATGCCACTGTGTCCAACTGCGATGAGTAGTGAGCTATGGGGCGTTGGTTACTTCCATGCTGTTGCGTCAAGACTGACGTCATATATCCCTGCTTACAATCTACAGTCTGAAAACATCTGTTATGATTATTCGGGAGACCTAAAACAGATGTTGAAGCTATCACTCGTTTTAGTCTGCAGAAAGCTGTTTCTGCTACTGGACTCCAGTGTAGTATATCTTGTGCTGCCATAGGTGTATTGAAGATTAAAGCAGACAATAGAGCAGATTCCAAAGCATTGCTTGGTAACCAGCTTGGACAAAAGTTAGTCGGCCCGAGAAGGACATCATTCCCTTCTTGGTAGTTGGCTTGGGTGCTTGTGAAATTGCTGCCTTCCTATCGTCATCTAATGTTCTACCCTCCTTGGATACCACATATCCCAGGTACTTGACCTGTATTCTCCGTAGTTGCAATTTATGCTTGCTTAATTTATGTCCCTGTTCTGCTGAATATTTCAATAATGCGAATGTATCTTCCCTACATTGCTGCTGGGTAGGGGCCGCAAGCAGAATATCATCCACATAAATTAGAACTTGACTGGCCCCGGGTGGAGTAAACACCGGAATGTTGCTAGCCATCTCCTGTGCGAATATCGTTGGACTTTCACAGTATCCCTGCAATAGCCGGGTATGGCTGTATCTGTTACCCTGAATGTAAATGCAAAACAATACTGACTATCTGGATGTATAGGTATTGAAAAGGAAGCATAGCTTATATGTACCACGGTAAGATACTTCTGTGGCGGGTTCATAGCATTCAATATAGTGTGTGGATCTGGCACCATCGGTACCCTAGGTATTATTACATGATTTACAGCTTGTAAATCCTGTACCATCCGCCATTCCCCCTTTGCTTTTCTATCAGAAGATACAGGGGTATTGCATGGTGAATAGTGATTACTTTGTAGATGGGGAATTTCCTCTGTGACTTTCCAGATATCTTCTGGTGTCCACGGTCTATACACTGAGGGAGTTGGGTCCTGGCCTTCCTGTCCTGCATGAGGGTTTGGTACTTCAATTAATTGACAGATATCCTCACTCTGTTCTAGTGACTCTCTTCTTACTTGAGTGTCCCTATGTATTTTACGAGTTCGGGATGTGGTTTCAATAGCTTCTCTAACATTTGGTCGTTGTGATACCTCTGTTGCCACAGGATAACGTGGGGGGGACTAGCCTGCCCTCCCGCTTCATATCTTGGATGTGGTATCGGAGGTGGTAGAGGGGGGGGGCTGTCGCTACTACTGTATTATTATCTTCTTTGTCTACGTATGATGCTTTCGCAATTTTAGTGTTCTGTTCCCTTCGGTTCACTACCTCAATCCACCTATGTGCTTGAGGGATACCCAATTGTCGCTGTTTTTTAGCCTGCACATCTTAGGGTTGCCACCTTTTCAAATGCACAAAGTGGGACATTAGTGTTAGGAACGTGGGATTTGGCAGGGCAACACATACCCACGGCCAGTACAAAGGACAGCAAATCGCTTTTTACCAGAATAGCAACCTATTCTTGTAGCATTGCAGTTGCTTATTCTGTTTATTATGATATTTTGGTGTTTCAGATACAAAATAACTGTTTTATGCTACCATTAAAGAAGATATTGGAAATATTGTTGTCCTAAGATATCAGGACATTTGCCATTTGTTCAGTTTGTTTGCAGGACACAACTGGCCAAGGAGGGTGTGTCCCTCGCAAAGTGGGACAGGTGGTTACCCTAGAACATCTGCGTCACATTTTAAGTGATTCCAATGTTTCACTAACGATATTTTGTCTACTATACCATCAATGTCATATTTATTACCCCATTTTGCTGAATATCTCACATTATGTGCTCTCTGCAATTGCATATACTTCACATCACCAGTCAAACGCGGATCTCACGATCTCTTAGTGCACTAATCTCCCATGTCTTCTACACGACTGTTACGTAACCCTTCTCTCGTACCACGTGATATCTCCTTCCCTGTATCCACTGTAGTGTCTACAATGACTATTTACTCTACTCTGTGTTCCCCTGATCTATGTCCAAATTTAAAACTACTTGGATTGGTCTTCGACCTGATATCACAACTGTTAACAGAAACACAATGTAGCCTGGTCCCTGATCTACAATAGAGACAAAGAGGCAAACTCTCCTTACCTGAGCCTCCTGTTTATGACTGCACGCTTTTCTTCTTGGGATCCAGTTTTCCGCTTTTCAGCCACAGATCAGACAGTGGACAGCCTCTTTACACACAACAATTCAGTCGGAGGTCTTTTCACTCAAGAAGAACCATTTAGGCAAATTCTCCTGTGCAGATGTCTAACCACCCATGCACTCTGACCTGTAGCTTACCAAGGGAATTCCGGCTAAGAAGGACCACGATGTCAAATAAGTTGTTAAAACCAGACTGTAGAAATCAGTAGGCTTTTCTAAGTGACAGTCAATAACACAGGAAGCTCGGGTTCACAAAGTTTTAGTAGTGGACACAGGCAGGCAAACAACTATACAGTCCAAGTATGAAAGTTTTGTCTGACTCTATACAGTAAGCAATTTCTTTATATAGTGTTTACAATCATCATTTGCCCACCTTACTGACGTGGTCAGTCACAGGGCATTTCCATCACTATGGTCCGCAATATTCTATTCATACGAGGGTGCTGAGGTCATGCTTTTAAAATGTTTTCCCATGAGAATAACACAGCCTTGCAAGGCACATGGTCAATTACAGTGTCCTTCTGTAATTGTTGCTGTTTCAAGGACCCTGGACTGTTCCGATACAATAGTCAGTTCATTTCTTAATACGTTCCTTTATCTCTCTGGTAAGGAGTTGTACTCTATCTTCGATAGAGCTCACAAGGCCATCCTCCTCAGTGGAAGGGAGGATGTTATACATGTACATACATTTATTTTTCTGTAACCCAGCAGATAATTAATGCTGAGAGACATAAGCCTGCTGGACTGGTTACTGCCAGGGTCAGAGTTCGATCACACTGCAGCTAAGTTTCACCAATTACATGCATGATCATTTCTACTGCCATATTGTACAGTACAATTCAATGCATTATATAGTAATTTGCTTCTAAACTGGCACTTCATATGTGTTTCTATATATATATTTCTAACAACATCCATCCGGCCATATGCATGTTGTTCCATCCTTTGCCTTCACCGTGGGTGTTTGGCCGTCCAGCAATGCTACTCTCCACATGTGATGTCCCACCTTCACCTTCTGTGCCTGTGGCACCCTGTTAGGACGTCCTGTTTGGTAGGCACATGTTCCGCTATATGTGTTTGACTTGTCTGCATAGCTAATCATCGATGCGGTGGTTCAACATCCCGACTTGTACACATGTGTACAGTTATGTGCACCGTGGCGTATGCAACCTATAGGGTTTGGACGGGTACATACCACATGTGGGATGTACACATTCTGCTGACACATTCACATGCATCCATTTCCATATCTGTAACTGAGGTGGTTTGGTGACATGTGGGGTACATATTTGGCCGCGTGGCACTGCCTAAAACAATACTTCTTACCACATTTCAGGTATGCCCATTGTGTGTAGGTGTGTAGCTGCACAAGGCTGCTAGCTGGTTTGGGTGCACAGGCGTACATGGGTGGGACTTACATGCTACAATGGGGCTATTGTGTATTACATATGCATGCATGGGTTCTGCTTCTGGATATTACGCTTAGACATACGCCGTCCTGTGTATGCGACAAACACGTTGCTGGGTGTGTGACATGTTGCTATGCACATGTTTGCCTGTGTTTAGGGTATCTTGGTTCCTTCCTGTTGTTATGTCGACACAGCTACCCGGCTGTGTACTCTCACTACTGCTTGTGACCATTATGGTTGCCACCTTTTCCAATGACCATAGTGGGACATCTTTTGTGGAAACATCGGAATTTGCAGGACAACACATACCCACAGCAAGTAGAGATGACAGAACTTCACATTTTTGACATAATATACGCTTATTCTCGTAGCATTTGGATTCCTTATTCGGTTTCTTATGCCATGTATGTGTTTCATATACAAAATATATGTTTTATGCTACTATTACAGGTATATTGAGGGAATATTTTTGCCCGGAAATCTCAGGTCATTTGCCATTTTTCGATATTTGGCGGGACACAACTGTCAAATGAGGGACTGTCCATAGCAATGTGTGACAGCTGGTAACCCTGGTGACCATGCCCATGTCGCTACTAGGGTTGCCACCTTTTCCAATAGCCAAGGTGGGACATTTTCGGGACTCACATCAGATTCTACAGGCCGACACATACCCACGGTCAGTACATAGCATAGAACTTCACTTGTTTGCCTAAATAAAAGATTATTGTTGTTGCGGTTTGGTTGCTTATTCTGTTTCTTGTAACATTTAGGTATTTTAGTTACGGAAATAACCATTTCATGCAACCATTACATTAAATACGGGATATAATTATGTCCTACAATCTTGGCACATTTGCCGTTTTTAATATTTTTTATCGGGACACAACTGCCCATAGAGGGACTGCCCCTCGCAAAGTGGGACAGGTGGTAACCTTAGTCGCTACTCCTATGTCGGTGTGGCGCGCTGACATGCTGCGGTACACCTTCTCTGGATATGCCCACTGACGGTGCATTGCGGAACGAACACGGTGTTACGAGTATCCTTTGTTCCTTGGACTGGTACACTTAGGGCTTCGTGGGTTGTGTTTGCTTCTCCGTTTTGTTGGGACGTGTACTATGTTGCATACTCTACGTGCGTTTCATTCTGCACGGGCCCTGGCTGCTGCCATTACTATTATGGGCGGACCGTGGCAGTGAGCACTTTAGGTTGCTCATCGCCTGCCGGCTTAGCCACGCCTCCAGAGGCATCCTACTTGGGCTCGCTCACGTACACTACGCACGTGTCTGTGGTTGCGGCGCGCTCTCATTACTATGCATATGGCGCTACTACGCCGACTATTCACTGCACCGCCGGTGCAAGCCTTACACCGCCCTTGCGCCGAGCTTCATGAATCCCGGGGAGTGTCTTTTGTTGCCCCTAGTATTTTACAACACCCCAATGCCCTTCCACATTTATCATGCTTGGTATATGTATAATTTTTCCACTTTCTATTTTTAACACAATATTACAGTCCCAGCCACCAGTCCATAAACCCCTTTTGTCATAAATGTTTGCAATGTCATGTACTTCTGTACATAAAGTTTTCACATGCCCTTTCTGAGTCTCTTTTTCTACTTCTGTTTGAAATTGTACATGGATTTTCTTTTTTGTTTCCACGTCAAATGCTTTTATCACATAAATATTCCATGAGTTGCAGACTTTTTTTTTCATGTTCTCCAAGAAAATTTTCCATTGAAAAAACAGTCTGAAATGTAATATCACAAAATATCTCTTCATTAATGAATATAAATGCTCTTATCTCATATGCTTTTACACCCTAAGGAGTAATTAAACTGTCCCACACTCCATACGTGCCCATTTCTTTGTCCCACACATCATACGTGCCCATTTCTTTGTCTCACACTCCATACATGCCCCTTTCTTTGTTCCACACTTCATACGTGCCCATTTCTTTGTCCCACACTTCATACGTGCCCATTTCTTTGTCCCACACTTCATAAGTGCCCATTTCTTTGTCCCATACTTCATACGTGCCCATTTCTTTGTCCCACACTTCATATGTGCCCATTTCTTTGTCCCACACTTCATACATGCCCATTTCTTTGTCCCACACTTCATACATGCCCATTTCTTTGCCCCACACTTCATACATGCCCATTTCTTTGTCCCACACTTCATACGTGCCCATTTCTTTGTCCCACACTTCATACGTGCCCATTTCTTTGTCCCACACTTCATACGTGCCCATTTCTTTGCCTTCTGTACTTTGAATCCTGACCACGTACTTCCATTTTTTCATTTTTCTCTGCCTTCTTTTCTGCTGCTCCCCATTTATCTTCTTTTACTTTCTCTGCATATCTTTTCTTTTCCATCTCACCAGTATTCTTCAGGACTGTCTCTGCATCCTTCTTTTGTATTTTCTCCATAATGTCACCCAAGGAAACATCTCCTTCATCTTCTGCCTCAATTTGCGTCACCATTTCTTTAAGTAGATCATCCTGCAACCCTCTTAACTGGAGGTTTGTAATTATATATCCATCATTTGCTGTCTCATCCCCTTCAAACATATTTCTTTGAAGCATCTCCTCAGAATCCTGTGTATGTTTTCTGGTCTAATATCTCCGTTTCTCTCACAAGCCTATCATCACCTTCTCTGTCCATCTGCTTCCCTATTTTTCTGAGTTGTATCAGCCCCAGAATGAAAACAGGAAGTGGTCCTGAAAAATGGGTCACACTCACAGCAATGTTGAGTAGGGGATGTTCCCCAATGCCTTGGCCAAATTTCCCCTTGGTAGTATAAATACCACCTTGGTCTCCCTTAAACAGAGACTACCAGTCTAGTGGGACTAATCCAGCCAACAAAGGATAAATTAAATAAATAGAAGAAATGTGACCAATTTCAGTGGGACACATTGCAATCTAACTGAATATTTCATGGGCCAATGATCAGACCAAATCGTTTCACTGGATACAGTATGAAAAATACCAAATGGAAATGCAAGATCAGTGATTTGACCATGCTTAGGAGAGGTAGAATTAGTTTCTGGTTTAAAGTCAAAGCCATTCCTAATGCAGAGAAGCTCCCAAAGAAAAGATACAAAGTCATCATGTAATTGTCCACTCTGGAATTAAAATCACTAGGGTGATGTAAATCTGAAGAAATAAGAAACTCCATAAAATGCTGTTAGAAAAGTGTAACACGATGTTGGGCATACTCTTGCTTGATTCACAATTTGATGTTCTTCCTGCTGTCTGACCATACATTTGATGCCCTGCATCTCTCACCACTCCAATATACCTGATAAAGCTATTCCCAGGCACCCCTTCTTGTCAGAGGCCTACATTTATTTGATGCTGGCAATATTTTCCCTCCCTCCTGCATCTCTGCTTGCACCTCATCCATCTTTCTACACAGACTTCCCACCTTACAGAGTAAGGCTGTCAGTCATGATCTGACTCAGGCTCATTTGTTCTTCTGTTATGCTCAGCATCTCTTTTTACCTTCTGTTAAACTCTTAAACACCTTCCGTCTCTTCTGTTTCTTTCACAGTCCCTCACCACTGCCATCTTAGTTTAAAGATAAAATCATTGTAGTCTTGTTCATAGGTTCATAGGTTCATAGGCAAGTACTAGGCTATCTGCTCAAGGGCATTTATAAGCCTAGCCAGAATGTGTTGGCTTTCGCCACCCCCTTAGATAAGTTCCCTGTGCCTCTGTCCAGCTGAGCCATTAGTCCCCTGTGCCACTGTCCAGCAGAGCCACTGCAGTGATCCCCGCCGTAAATTTTCTGTTTCCCATCCACCCATCAAGGTTTCTCTTGAAGAGTGTTAGTGAGGGGCTATGCCTGATGTATATTGGAATCCTGTTCCAAAGCATGGGAAGTCTCTGGGATAGGAATCTATCCCTCCAGCATGTCCTATTTATCGTTATGGTGAGGTTTATATCTCTACAGCGTGTGCCTCTCTGGGATTTGTTTTTTTTTTTTTTAGGTGGAGCATGTCCATCAATTCTGGGTTGGACATGGCCTTGTATGTCAGGCAGAGATCACCTCTGAGTAAGCGGTATGCAACCGAGTACAGCTAGAGTTTCTTGAGTTGGGCTGCATATTGCATCTGTTTGAGGCCGGTAATCCTCTTGGTGAGGTACTTTTGTGGTCTTTCCAGCTGTTGCAGGTGTCTTGTAAGGTACATCCCAAATGGGGCATTGTATTTTATGATGGGTCTAATGAGTGATGAGTAGAGAGGCACAATAACCTCTTTTCTTCTAGATGTGAACCCATTTGTGATTAGGTGGGCCACATAGAAGGATTTTCTAACCATCTTAGCAATATGATTATCAAAGGAGAGATTACAATCTACTTGGGTCCCCAAATCCCTTATTACATTTTCTGTTTTTATGGGACTACCACCTATGTGGTAGTTTGTAGGTACTTTGTTTTTTCTAAAGGGGATAACTATGAACTTTTTGGCATTTAGCTTGAGGCCATGATTTTGACACCAGGTATCCGTCTCAGTAAGACCCATCTGGAGGGTGTCTGTATCAGCCGGAGAATCAATTATGGTCCCTAATTTGCAGTCATCTGTGAACTTGGTCATCCATAGTCCTCCTATGCTTGCCTGTACCTTTGAGAAGCATATACCGAACAGGAGGGGTCCTAGGACTGAGCCCTGGTGGACGCCACTTGTAACCGGTTTAGAGTCGGACATAGAGCCTGCAACTCTCACCATGTGGGTTCTATCCATGAGCCAGTTGGCAACTCATCTCATGACATAGGGGTTTATGTTCAAGTTGGTGAGCTTGTCTATAATACTAGAATGTGGAATGGTGCCGAAAGCCTTCGCGAGGTATAGGTAGGCTGTGTGGACCACCTTTCCCTCGCCTAATGCCTTGGTAACTGTCTCAAAGAAGTCCACCAGGTTTAGGAGGCATGATCTGCCTTTAACAAAGCCAAACTGGGTAGCACCCAAGGTTTGGTGGTTCCCAATGTCTCTGTTAAAGAGTTCCATGATGATGCGTTCCATAGCCTTGCAGACCAGGCTAGTCAGGCTTATAGGGCGATAGTTCCTGGGGTCAGTTGTGGCTCCACCTTTGTGGAGTGCTATAACTGTTGCTGTGTGCCACTCTTTGGGTACGTAGCCTATAGAGAGGCTGAGTTTGAACAGTGTGTTTTTGTGAAGGGTTAGTTCATTTTGGAGCTCTTGTAAGACACAGCCTGGGACACCGTCTGGTCCCGTTGAAGCTGTGTTTTTGGCTTTGGATAGGGCTGTTTTAACCTGTGTGTCAGTGATTGATGGGGCCCCACCTTCTTCTGGTATGGTTATGGGCCCTTTAGGGGGTGAGAAGGGGTGAAGTTTGCACTAAACCTGTCTGCCAGAATGTTGGCAATATCAGTCGGTTCAGTGTATTTTGTGCCATTCTGCACTAACTCAGAGCAGATCTGAGAGTTTCCGCTTAGGTTCTTGACATAGCTAAAGAATGCTTTGTGGTTATCTTTGGAGTCATTGGCAATTTTTCTTTTGAAACTAGCCTTAGATGATTTAATGAGGGATCATAGTTTCTTGCTGATACTGATCAGGGATGTCTTTCCTTCTTGGGATTTTACTCTTTTCTGTACTAGTTTCCTCCTTCAGTTGTATAGCTTGTTTATGGCAGGGGTCCACCAGACTGGTTTCCTTTTCTTGGAGGAGTGAATCTTGGTTTCATTTGGGATAGCACCATCCATGCATTCCTGCAGATGCTCATAGAGTGCCTTTGTAAAGGTTTCAGCAGCTTGGACAGCATTGTCCTTTAGCATGTGGGCTGTGAAACTTTCCACCTCGGTCTTACTTAATGTGAAGTTTGCTTTTGAAATTCTTTTCATGGTGGTTTCCTTGATTGGGGGTGGGGTGGAATGTGGATATGCAGAGTGATTAGTCTATGGTCTGATCTAACCAGTGAGGGGGTGACCTCCGGTGTAGAACACCGGTTACCCATGTTGATGATGACCAGGTCCAATATGTTGTTCCCCCTGGTGGGGGTGTTGACCAGTTGATCCAGGGCGTTCTAATTTATAAATTCTAGGAAGCGTTGGGCAAGGGAGTTAGTACTTGAGTAGTTCTCCCAGTTTATGTTTGGGTATTTGAAATCACCCGGTATTAGGGTGTTTGGTAGGACCTTCATATTTCCCAGTGTCTCCAGAAATGCGGAATGGGGGTCCTGGGCCATAGTGGGTGATCTGTAGCAAGCTACAATTTGGATTGCAGTTTTGCCCATTGTTAGTTGCACATGGATGATCTCTGATGCATTGTGCTGCACCACTAACATGGAGGTGTGGGTATCCTTGATGAATATGGATACACCCCCGCCTTTTGTGTTTCGGTCCTGGTTCTGTGGCCGAAAGGTATGGTATGAGTTATAGCCTAGTAGTGCTGGGGGTGCTCTCAGGAGCCTTAAACTAGGTTTCTGTTACTGCACAGATGTCAATGTTCTCCATACTGAAGAGTGCATCGAGTGCGTGCATTTTGAGGTTTAGACTTCTGGCGTTGAGTAGCATTACCCTCAGTTTTTGGTTACTTGTGCTATTTATGGTGGTGGGTTTGTCTTTTGAGCCTTGCCTAAAAAGGGAACTATGGGGGCGGCAAGAGCCTTGGCCAGTATTCGAAAGCCTAAGGGTGACAGGTGCAAGCCATCTCTTGTGAAGCAACGTGGCTTGTTGAGCATGTCATCCCAGGCAGACAGATACTCGATCCCCTTTGAATGACACCAGAAACTTAGTCAGTTGTTGAAATTGATAATTTTTTTCTTTATACTGTGGCATCATTCTTGGTGAGGGCAGGATGCTACTCAGAGTCAGGGTCATACCGGCCTGGGCTACATGATCAGAGAGCTCTTCCATGTCTCTTTTCATGTAGTCCAGGGAGGTACTTCTCAGGTCATTCACACCAACATGGACAATGACAGAGTTGTATTTGTACTTGTTCTGGAGTGACCTGAGTGCTTGTGTTATGTGGCGGATCCTGGCACCCAACAGGCAGCTAACTGTAACCTTCTCCTTGTCCAGCCTAGTTAGTGGGACATCAGTGTGCCTGACTATAGAGTCACCTATTACTAGTGTGTCGGGTATGTTATTTTGCGTCAAGGGCTGTGATTTTGTGGCACACTGATTATGTGAAGTATGTGTTTCGTGGTTGGTGATGGGTTGTGGAGGTTGCTTGGATGTCTGCTTTGGAGGTCTCTGTTGCTTTTGCAGATTTTTATTTAGAGCCTCTGAGTATGTTTTCATGTATTCATGTGTGTTATTTGCCGGTGTTCGTTTATTAGGTCTATGTGAGACTGGTGGTGTGTTGCAAGTATTTCCCTTCTCCTCTTGACTGTCAGTTCCAGTCTTGAGGTGAGAGAGCTTTGCCTCCAGTTTGGCTGTATAATTGCATCTCTTGCATATATTAGTGTTTGGTGATAGGAGGACAGGGTTGTCTGTGTACATGACGCAGTTGTTACATTGCCTCAAAATGCCCAGATTCACCAGTTGGACTGGAGAGTACACCAGAAACTGCCGTTTGAACATGCCTGAATAGGTAGAGTAAGCTGTTTTTCTGATTGGCTGGTGGGGACGAATAGAGAGCCTTGTCCTTCTGGACAGTATAGGGGGGGTCAAGTGCTAGGGTTAATTAGTGCTTGCTATGAGTTTTAAGCAAGTGCTTGACTGTGAAATGAATGATTTGAGTGCTAAAGTTAAAGGTTTGTCTAGTTCCAAGGGAAAAATTGAAGAGTACACTTCGTGGAGCCGAGAATAGTTTAACTCTAGCTAAACGGCGCTGCCCGGTTCACAAAACTGCACAAATGCAGTTTTTATAGCAAGGAAGTGAAAGAGATCGAAATTAGCCCAAAATGGCCGATAAACTACTAACTTCTGGGCTGAAACCACTCCTCCAGGGACAGATAGGCTGTTCAAAGCTCCCCTCTCTCACAGGTGAACAGAGAAACTTCCTTTTATCCAAGTAAGGTATGGGCAACACAGAAGCTTGTAACACAGCCCAGGATTTAGAAATAACCTGGAAACTGGACTATACTAGTTCAGAAAGGCAAAAAAACGTTTTTTTTTTGTTTTTTTGTTAAGAGTATACATACATCATTGAAAGTCATGGTATTATCTTATTTCTCTGAAACAACCCTCCACACCACATTGACTATGCAGCTCTTCTGGCATGGTACCAACTATCCTACATTATTCAGTCAGCTGTACTTACAAAGCGTTCTCTTGGCTAGATCCCACTGCTTCTGACATGCATTATTCAACAGAATTCAATAATTAAACTCTTCAAAAGAAAACTTAGATTACAACTACAACAACAAAATGAGAATAAATGCAGTAGGTTTGTGACAGCACAATTTTACTTGGTGTTAACCTCATTGTTTTTGTTTTATGTTTTATGTTACATGATGTTTGCGTGATGAAATTTCAGATATCTATAATTTGGTAACCTTGTATTATCTAGTGTATATATAATAGCTTATTACTCTTTGTTTAGTAGATATATATATATATATATATATATATATATATATATGTGTGTGTGTGTGTATCTTTGTGTGTGTGTGTATATACATATATATATATATATATATATATATATATACAATATGCAGAAAATGAATCCACCAGAACTACGGAGCAGTGACCCAGCAATAGCAATGGAAAAACAAATAAAGATAAAGCAAACAAAACGCAATACCATGCGCTGGGTCTGATGGTTTACTTAAAGTATATATTCCTTCTTCAAGGCAATACACAGTCAACAGGAAAAAGTCACAAAATTATGTAGAAACGCCACGAGACTGCAATATGATAAAACCAAGCAGTTTAATTCCAAATCTGTTAGCGCTTTCACCCTGAGGCTTCTTCAGACAGTACAATAATACACAAGACATATGCAGTTTAAATACATGGGTGTCGCTACTGATAGGTTAAAAATGTATCACATGCTTAACAAAAATATAAACTATTTAAAAATGCATTATATACTATTCAAAATAGTGAAACAACTATTTTAAATGTCTGATAGTATAAAAGACTAATGTTATAAAAACTCTGAGAGTGTAAAACTAGACATAAAATATAAACCATTAAACACTTATAATAATATATGTACATTGTAGAAAAAGGTAGAGTAACTGATAGATATAATCATAGATGCTAAGGTCTATAGCATCTTTTTTTCTTCAATACAGGTGCAATATGTATTTTCTCATTTAACCCTGGATACTTGTCAGCCCTGCACCTTATTATCCAGGATATCTCTCTTTCTAAGGTGTAATTAATGAAATCGCCCCCCCTGCTACTGGAATAAACCTCTTGTAAAACACAGAATAAAAAAGTGTGCTGAGGACCAGTGGATTTCACATGCCTTGCTAATGCATTGGTGTCATTGCCCATCCTGATCTGATACATGTGCTCCCTGATCCTCTCTCTGAGCATTCTGTTCGTTTTGCCAATATAAAAGGAGGTACAGGCCGAACACCTGGCTAAATAGATCACATTAGAGCTGATACAAGTAGTATTTGTGTTTAATTTGAATTCATATTGGGAAACGGTGTACAAAGGAATTCCTAGTGTCTATAAAAACACATTGATTACAGTGTCCACAAGAACTTGTATTGATATTCAGGGCCTGTGAAATATTATGACTAATAGTAGGACGTAGTGTCTTGTTACATAACATGTATCTCATGTTGGGTTTGTTCTTATAACTAATCAGAGGTTTTGGACCAACTATTTCCCTAACAGTCGAATCAAGGGTTAAAATTTCCCATCAATTTTCTATAAAATTCCTTATAGCTCCAGCATCTTGTGTGTAGAAAAGGGGGGCCCTAAGTGAACTTGAAGGTGATTCAGGAATAGATGGCACCAAACTGCTATTTGAAACAGATTCCGAATAATATGGTCTGGCCACATTGGATCGAAGTTTGCTAACTTCAGACTCCATTCTGTCAAATGTATGTGCATCATATCCTCTATTTATAAACATCCCCCTCATTTTATCAACTTCCTCGGTGTAACCATTCTCACTGGGATTCAGCCTAGCCATATTATTCGGAATCTGTTTCGAATAGCAGTTTGGTGCCATTTATTCCTGAATCACCTTTAAGTTCACTTAGGGCCCCCCTTTTCTACACACAAGATGCTGGAGCTATAAGGAATTTTATAGAAAATCGATGGGAAATTTTAACCCTTGATTCGACTGTTAGGGAAATAGTTGGTCCAAAACCTCTGATTAGTTATAAGAACAAACCCAACATGAGATACATGTTATGTAACAAGACACTACGTCCTACTATTAGTCATAATATCTCACAGGCCCTGAATATCAATACAAGTTCTTGTGGACACTGTAATCAATGTGTTTTTATAGACACTAGGAATTCCTTTGTATACCCTGTTTCCCAATATGAATTCAAATTAAACACAAATACTACTTGTATCAGCTCTAATGTGATCTATTTAGCCAGGTGTTCGGCCTGTACCTCCTTTTATATTGGCAAAACGAACAGAATGCTCAGAGAGAGGATCAGGGAGCACATGTATCAGATCAGGATGGGCAATGACACCAATGCATTAGCAAGGCATGTGAAATCCACTGGTCCTCAGCACACTTTTTTATTCTGTGTTTTACAAGAGGTTTATTCCAGTAGCAGGGGGGGTGATTTCATTAATTACACCTTAGAAAGAGAGATGTCCTGGATAATAAGGTGCAGGGCTGACAAGTATCCAGGGTTGAATGAGAAAATACATATTGCACCTGTATTGAAGAAAAAGAGATGCTATAGACCTTAGCATTTATGATTATATCTATCAGTTACTTTACCCTTTTCTACAGTGTATACATATTACTATAAGTGTTTAATGGTTTACATTTTATGTTTAGTTTTGTACTATTAGAGTTTTTATAATATTAGATTTTTATAACATTAGTCTTTTATACTATCAGACATTTAAAATGGTTGTTTCACTATTTTGAATAGTATATAATGCATTTTTAAATAGTTTATATTTTTGTTAAGCATGTGATACATTTTTAACCTATCAGTAGCGACACCCATGTATTTAAACTGCATATGTCTTGTGTATTATTGTACTGTCTGAAGAAGCCTCAGGGTGAAAGCGCTAACAGATTTGGAATTAAACTGCTTGGTTTTATCATATTGCAGTCTCGTGGCATTTCTACATAATTTTGTGACTTTTTCCTGTTGACTGTGTATTGCCTTGAAGAAGGAATATATACTTTGAGTAAGCCATCAGACCCAGCGCATGGTATTGCGTTTTGTTTACACATATATATATATATATATATATATATATATATATATATATATATCTATATATGAAAATGTAACAAACAACTTCAGCGTAGACAACCATACGAGTCCAAATAAAGCTCAGAAATATATGTAGTAACTACGAAACGATTAAAAAACTGAACCACTGAATAAAAGTAAAACGTAGTTTAATGTGCACTCAAAAGGTAAGCGCTTTCACGATTGCTTCTTCAGACCATAAAATACAGTATTTTATGGTCTGAAGAAGCAATCATGAAAGCGCTTACCTTTTGAGTGCACATTAAACTACGTTTTACTTTTATTCAGTGGTTCAGTTTTTAATCGTTTCGTAGTTACTACATATATTTCTGAGCTTTATTTGGACTTGCATGGTTGTCTACGCTGAAGTTGTTTGTTACATTTTCATATTCATTATTTTGTTCAGCGTAGCATTTACCGACGAGAGTGTGGTTACAGTGTTTTGCTGTATATATATATATATATATATATATATATATATATATATAGAGAGAGAGAGAGAGAGAGAGATAAATATAGATATATAGATATATATATGGATCTAGGACTATTCACTGAAAGCACATTTCACTGAAAGTCAAATGACCGTGCACAAATCACTGAAAGCACAATTCAGTGAAAACACAATTCACTGAAACACAGTTCACTGAAAGTTATATATGGCCTTTTCCCCACTGTAGTGCGACCCTGGAGTTAGAATATATAGTAAGGGGGTGTGGGGGGTGTAGCCCCCCTCATAGTTTGGATATATATTAAGTTTAGAAAAGAGTAATTTATTGAAATTGCAAGTTTCCATGTGTATACTTCAAAATATTTAAAATAGGTGGGGGGCTACGACCCCCACACCCCCCTTACTATATATTCTAACTCCAGGGTCGCACTACAGTGGGGAAAAGGCCATATATAACTTTCAGTGAACTGTGTTTCAGTGAATTGTGTTTTCACTGAATTGTGCTTTCAGTGATGTGCACAGTCATTTGACTTTCAGTGAAATGTGCTTTCAGTGAATAGTCCTAGATCCATATCTATATCTATATCTATATCTATATCTATATATATATATATATATATATCTATATCTATATATATATATATATATATATATATATATATATATATATATATATATATATATATGTATATATATAAAATATGTATTTACACTCAAAACACACATGACCAAGATGACAACAGTGAAATGTTAGCTCATCAACTTCAAAATCACCGACAGGTTACTGAGGGAAAGAAGGCAGTCAGCCAACAATATAAACAAACTACAGCAAAACACTACAAACCCACAAAAGGTGAGGGGGCGGTTTGCCCCCCACAACCACCCAACTAAATATACCAACTCCGAGATCACACCATAGCGGACAAAAGAGCAAACTTATGACTGTTGTGTATACATAGATAGGTTTAGATATATACATGCACACACACACACACACCCATGCACAGACATAATCATATTGACTGTCACAATAGCCATTCCCAAACAGACACTCTCTGAAGCGCTTGCACACTGTCCCAATGCACTCATACACAGGCTTACACTTGCCTACAAATTCATGCAGTTACACAAAGTACAACATTCTGATATTTGAGCAGAAGAAATGCCTCTGATTTTCCTTACACACATCAGCACCATTTAAAGGCACAGATGTGCACTACAGGAATTCCATGCAGACATGTGCCTCTTGGATCCCTGCCCTGCCCTGTCCTGCTCAGTGCTTGTATAGTTCTTTCATCTGTGACTCCTGTGCTTTGCAATTCTGCTAACTGGGCAGCATGGTGGGATGGTTATTTACGCTCACCCCCACTGATCACCAGATTAGCAGGCAGAACTCTAAGAGAGTGAGGAGTGTCTATGATTTGTAACATTCTTGCACCTTGTGCTAGTCTTGCATGTTTCTCAACCAGCTCTGAATCCTTTACATAACCTTTCATTTACACTCGTATTTCATATTAACTTTTACATTTAGATAATTGTTCTTGAGCTTTCATTTCACGTTCACCTGCATGCACTAATCCTGTTTTCATAATGACATCTGATATTTTTCTCCTGGCTTTAGAACATTGCACTAATTTAAAAAGAAAAAAAAGTTGTATTTTGATAACATTTTTTTCATGTGTGTGTATATATATATATATATATATATATATATATATATATATATATATATATATATTTTTTTTTTTATCAGCACTTTTTTTCCCAAAAGCTTTTAGCAGTATAAGCTTTTATTCTACTCTGTCTGTCTATCCTCTCTATTTAATACCAGTATTGCTGAATTTTCATTGTATTATTAGTTTTTTTTCCGTCTTATTAACCATAACTTTAATTTTTATGCATGAAGAAGAACCTCTAGATTTTTAAGTCTTTGGCTGCTAACTTCAGAGCTTTATGTAAGATATCACACTTAACAGGGCTGATGTCTAATCAAGAAACAAATAAACCCGAGCTAGTAGTTTTGGGAGTAGGGTTATCATACAGGACCCTGCCACACAAATAATATCCAAAGTACATTACTGCACACATCTCTTAATGCAAAGGATGATGGGTAATTTATACAGCTCTTCATAAAATGAGTTAGGCTGGCTTACTTTAAGCAGAATTACATGGTACTAAAAGGTCTATCAATGTGACCTATGTATGTAAAGACATCTGATACGTATATATGATTTGCCCACATCAGGACATATCACTGTGTCACATGAGTCATTGCAACTAATTTATCTATGCCATAAAGCAGATGTCACAGTTTCATGGTAACAGGCTTATTAAAACTAAATGTCAGATCAAGAAAAAAACTTCTCAAATCAGTAGCTTGGTATTCTCATGGGAATATCCTTATTAAAACCAAATGTTAATTCAAGAAAAAAACATTCTTGAAGCAGTAGCTTTAAGACAAAGGTTACAAAAAAAGGGCAGTGTTCATATAGTTAAAGTCTAAAGAACATTTTTGCATATATATCATAAGGCAAAATGTCTTGGGTAATATGTGTACCTCACCATAACATGAATTAAACTAGTTTCCTTTCAAAAGAAAATCAAGGTGCCAAAGGGTCTCTCAGTACAATCTGCAAAGGTCAAGACAGCAGGCACATACATGTTTGAAGCTGCTTAGGAATCACCAGTGTACCATAAATGATTTGTGCGTATGTGCCATAAAGTAGATGACCCTTACTAACCTCATAGGGAAACCTATTAAAAGTAAGTATTAATTCAAAAGATAAGGAAAAAAGTTTTAAAATCATTAACTTTGAGAATAAAGTAACAGCAGCGGGCACACAACACACAGCAAAACTATAAAAGCATGCATATATTTACAATGGGAACAGTCATGGCAATACATGCAGCTCCCTAAAAATGTTATGTTTATTTTTTTTCTTTGTGAAAAATATATCCACCATCTGCTCATCCTTCTGTAGAATTTCTAGGCATATTCTTATAGCTGTTTTCTTAGTCATTTTATCTCCCAGCCTTTCTTTCTGCTGTCCCATCTCCCTTACTGCAACACAATTAGCATTTGTACAAGAAACAATACTAAGGAAAAGTAACCTTGGCAGACTTCTCATTACCACGTCAGTGTTTTTACTTTGTAATTGCTTAGTAAGATCCTTAGGATGGTATGTATATATCTGCAGGATTAACAGGTAAAATGGCCATACCAAAAAAATCTCATAGGTAAAAACATCAAAAAGACCCTGGAAAAACAGAGACGTGTGTATAATACATTAAGCTTTCTGTGATAGTTTGACAGAGGCCCATGGGAAATATGCAAATGACTCCTTAAGGACATATAAGTGATTCAGCCACATAGCTTCTGAATGCCCATGACTTTTAATATATATCTTTATTAAGACATTCAGGCCAGTAAAGTCAAACCCCACTAGATGCAGACTCCTGTGTTAAAGGAGGTGCAAGGGATTAAGTACAACAAAGTCTCTGTTTTCTCAGGGGTCTCTTTTAGCTACATGCTTAGGGGGTATTCCTTCCCTTTTCTAAGATCAGTGAAGTCCCCCATTTATCTTTTTAATAATACCCCATCATTGGCCTCAAATACAAATTTCTAGAAATATTCAATAAATTAGCATAAATACTTCACCTAAATCTTCTAACAATTTCCATTAATAACTACTTCACCAAGTAGTCAAGTTCTTTTTGTTAATACCATGATTAAGATTCATGCTGAATTATCAAAGTTAATTTCAACAAATGGAAATAAAAATGAAAACTGTTCATTGAAGGTGGGGTTTTGCCTCAACAATTTTGTTTTTGCTGGGGGCAAGGCCCCCTGCACCATCCACCATGCAAGGAGATCCCCCCCAGACACACCCCTGAATTTATATACACCAACTCTGAGGTAGCACAAGAGTGGAGAAAAAAGCAAACTCAAATGCCAGCAAAAGTCATTTAGACAAACAGCACTCTCTTTTTGCATTCCCTGAAGTTATGTTTGATGGCACGACGTTCCCAGTTTTTATTATTAATTCCTTCACTTCTTCCTTCATCTGTTAATAGAAGCTCAACCATTTTCTTATCCTAACTCATGCATCTACTCTGCTGTCGTCTAATTATCATGAATTTCTTCAACTCTACAACACAAAACAACATGGCTTCTTTGTGAATGACATTCCCAATCCAGTATTATTACTGGGATACAGGTGTACTTAATAAGGGAGTACTGATAAATGTGACCTACTTGGACTTCATCAGGGCTTTAGCCCAGTCCTGCACAGGAGGCTGACAGAAAAACTGGAGAGACTAAGGACAGTGGACTGTTACATGGCTGAATTACAGGACACAGAGAGTAGTGGTCAGAAAGGCAAAGGTAGGAATACAGACAAGCAGAGAACAGAGTAGTGAATGGGAGGAACTTTGGGTTCATAGATTCATAGGTAGGTACTAGGCTATCGACCCAAGGGCCTAAGTAAGCCTAGCCAACAAGGTTCCCGGGCTTACACCACCCAAGAAAGTTATTTTCCTGTGCCCCTGTTGAGCAGAGCCACAGAAGTGATCCCCGGGTTGTATTTCCTATTTCCCATCCATTTATCAAGATTTGTCTTGAAGAGTGCTAATGAGGAACTTTGCTTGACATAGATGGGTATCTTGTTCCAGAGTATGGGAAATCTCTGGGACAGGAATCTATCCCTCCAGCATGTTTTGTTTATTGTGGTGACAAGGTGTAGGTCCCTAGAGCATGTAGCTCAGAGGGATTGGGATTTCTTTAGGTGTAGCATGTCCAACAGCTCTGGGTTTGACATAGCTTTATATGTTGGCGATATGCCACAGAGTAAAGCTGGAGTTTTTTGAGACGGCCAGTGTAGAGCATCTGTTTGAAGCCAGTAATCTTTGTAAGGTACTACTGTGGCCTTTCCAGCTGCTGCAGATGTCTTGTGAGGTACATTCCAAAAGGGGCATTGTACTCTATAATGGATCTAATGAGTGTCGAATAGAGGGGAACAATAACTTCTTTTTTCCTAGAATGAGAACCCTTTTGTTATGAGGTATGCCACATAGAAGGATTTCTTGGCTACTGTGGCGATGTGATTATCAAAGGAGAGACTACTGTCCACCTGGGTCACCTTCGGTGTTAAGTAGACTGCCGCCTATGTGGTAGTCCATGGGTACAGAGTTTTTACCAAAGGGGATGACAATGCACTTTTTGGCATTAAGCTTAAGGCCATGGCTCTAACATCAAGCATCTGTCTCAGTGAGGCCTTTCTGTAGGATGTCCACATCATTTGGGGACTCAGCTATGGGTCCCAGTTTGCAGTCATCTGTGAACTTCATTAGCCATAGGCCTTCTGTGTTAGCCTGTACTTCAGAGAAGTAGATACCAAACAGGAGAGGTCCCAGGGCTGAAACCTGTGGTACTCCACTTGTCACTGGTTTGAAGTCAGATTTGGAGTCTGCAACTTTTACAGTGTGGGTTCTGTCAGTGACCCAGTTGGCAACCCATCTTGTGACATAGGGATTTATACCTAGTTTAGTGAGTTTAGCTATAATTCCAGAATGGGGGATGGTGTTGAAAGCCTTGGCGAGGTCAAGATAGACTGTGCGAACCACCTTACCCTCGTCTACAGCTTTGGTGACTGCCTCAAAGAAGTCGATCAGGTTCAGGAGACATGATCTGCCTTTCACAAACCAGAACTGGGTGGGGTCAAGAATTTGGAGGTTACCAGTGTCTTTGTTTATGAGTTCCATGATGATACATCCCATGGCCTTACAGACCAGGCTCATCAGGCTAATAGGGCGATAGTTCCCGGGATAAGTGGTGGCTCCCCCTTTGTGGAGTGTGATAACTGTTGCTGTGTGTCATTCAGTGGGCACATTGCCTGATGTGAGACTATGACTGAACATGGTGCTTAGGTGGGGAGCCAGTTCGTTCTGAAGTTCATGTAAAACGCAGCCTGGGATGTTGTCCAGTCCCACGGATGCCGTATTTTTGGCTTTAGAGAGTGTAGCTTTTACCTGCATAGTTGTGATTACAGGGACTCTGCATTCTTCCTGCATAGTTATGGGCCCTTTAGGGGGTGAGAGGAGGGTAAAGTTAGCACTGAACCTATCTGCCAGGACATTGACAATATCAGTTGGTTCTGTAATTTTCATGCCGTTGTGCTGTAATTCAGAGCAGATTTTGGTGTTGCCATTGAGATTCTTGACATAGCTATAGAATGCTTTGTGGTTGTCCCTAGAATCAGTGGCAATTTTGCTTTTGTAGCTAGCTTTGTAGAGTCTTATAAGGGATCTCAGCTTCTTACTGAGGCTGACAAGGGAACTGCTCCAATCATGGGATTTTACTCATTTTTTGCAATAGTTTCTTCCTTCTGTTGTAGAGTTTCTTTATGGCAAGGGACCACCAGATTGGCTTCCTTTTTGTGGAGGATAGAGTCTTGGTTCTATTTGGGATAGCATGATCCATGCACTCGTGTAAGTGCTTATAGAGTGCATTTGTGTAGGATTCAGAGGTCGTAACTGTATTGTTCATCTGTATGGGTGTCATGAAGTTTGCCACTTCTGTTTTAAGAAGCTGGCTTTGGAGAAATTTTTTACCATGATTTCCTTAATGGGGGGTGGGGGCAGGATGTGGATATCTAGGGTGATTAGCTTATGGTTGGATCTGACCAATGAGGAGTTGACTTCAGGTGTGGAACACCGGTCACTCATGTTGGTAATGACTAGGTCTAGTATATTGTTGCCCCTGGTGGGGGTGTGGATAAGTTGATCCAGGACATTGGAATTTATGAATTCCAGAAAGCATTGAGCAAAGGAGTTGGTACATGAGTAGTTTTCCCAGTTAATGGTGGGATAGTTAAAATAACCCATTATTAGGGCTAATATTTTCCAGTATAGCAAGAAGAGATGAGTGGGAATCCTGGAGCATGGTGGGGGATCTGTAGAAATCTACAATTTGGATTGTAGTTTTGCCCAGAGTTAGTTGCATTTGGATAAACTCAGATGCATTATGCTGAGCAACTAGCCTGGAGGTGTGGATATCCTTAATGAATATGGACACACCTCCACCTTTGGTGTTCCGGTCCAGGTTAGGTGGTCGAAACATGTGGTATGAATTATAGCCTGGTAATGCAGGGGTGCTCTCTGGAGCCTTGAACCCGGTCTCTGTCACTGCACAGATATCGATGTTCTCCATTTTAAGGAGTGCCTCGAGGGAGTGCCTTTTGAGATTTAGACTTCTAGCATTGAGTAGCATTACCCTCAGTTTTTCCTTGCCTGTTCCTGTTATGGTGGTGAATTTGTCATTTGAACCTTGCCTAGAAAGGCACTATAGGGGCAGCAAGAGCATTAGCCAATATCTGGAATCCCAGGGGTGACAGGTGCAGGCCATCTCTGGCAAAGCATCATGGTCTGTTGACCATGTCATCCCAGGCAGACAGATACTGGATTCCCTTAGAATGACACCAGAAGCTTAGCCAATTGTTGAAGTCAATCTTTTTGTCCTTGTACTGCAGTATCATTCTGGGTGATGGCAGGATGCTACTAAGGGCTAGGGTCATACCTGCCTGGGCTACAAGATCAGAGAGCTCTTCCATGTCTCTTTTCATGTAGTCCAGGGAGGTATGTCTCAGGTCATTCACACCAACATGGACAATGACAGAGTCATATTTGTACTTGTTGTGGAGTGACCTGAGTGTGTGGGCTATGTAGCGGATCCTGGCACCCGACAGACAGCTGACAGTAACCTCCTTGTTTAGCCTGGTGAGTGGGACATCAGTGTGCCTGACTATAGAGTCACCTATGACTAGTGTGTTGGGTACATTGTTTTGCCTTATGGGCTGTGGTTGAGTGGCACACTGAGTCTGTGGGCTGTGTGTCATTTGGGTTGTGTTAGGGGTTGGAGATTGCTTGTGTTTCTGCTTTGGAGGTCTCTGTTGCTTGAGCAGATTATTATTGAGAGCCTCCATGAATGTTTTTGTGTTTCTATGTGTGGCGTTTGGTGATGTAGGTTTAGTGGGACTATGTGATGAGTGTGGTGTGGTGCAAGTGTTTACCTTCTCCTCTTGACTGTCAAGTTCAGTCTTGGTTGGAGAGAGCTTTACCTCCAGTTTGGCTAGATAAGTGCATCTCTCACAGGTTATGGTTTTGCGTGGTAGGAGGAGAGGGTTGTTTGTGTGCATGAGGCAATTGCTACATTGCCCCAAGATGGCCAGACTCATCAGATAGACAGGAGAGAACACTGGGAGCTGACCCTTGGACATGCCTGAATAAAAAACTACTTTCCTATAGACAAGTGAGGAAAGTGAGTATAAGAGCTGTTTTTCTCTAGGTAAAGAGGAAGGTTGAGTACTGTATTTATTTGTAGCTTATTTAGTGTTAACAACAAGTTCTGAACAAGTGCTGAGCATGAATAAGCAAATTCAAGTGCTTAAACTAAGAATCTGCACCTGCATCTTGTAGATAGGCTACCTAGTGCTTATCACTCCCACTGATAAGCTAGAAGGCTTCCCTCCAACACAGAAAGGCTTGGGGGGGGGCTCAGAAGCTTACAAACAGTCCTGGATACAGCAAATCTGTATCTGGACAAGACTAGTTACAGGAAAGGTGGGAAATAAGCGCAAATGTGGGCTTTTAAACCAGAAAGTTGAAAGAGATGGAAAAACTGCCCAAATGACCAATAAACTACAATATCTGGGCCAGAAACCACTCTTGTGGTAGATAGGCTACCTAGTACTTACCACTCCCACTGATAAGCTAGAAGGTTTCCCTCCAACACAGAAAGGCTTGGGGGGGGGGCTCATAAGCTAACAAGCAGTCCTGTATACAGCAAATCTGTATCTGGACTAGACTAGTTACAGGAAAGGTGGGAAACAAGCGCAAATGTGGGCTTTTAAACCAGAAAGTTGAAAGAGATGGAAAAACTGCCCAAATGACCAATAAACTACAATATCTGGGCCAGAAACCACTCTTGTGGTAGATAGGCTACCTAGTACTTACCACTCCCACTGATAAGCTAGAAGGTTTCCCTCCAACACAGAAAGGCTTGGGGGGGGGGGCTCATAAGCTAACAAGCAGTCCTGTATACAGCAAATCTGTATCTGGACTAGACTAGTTACAGGAAAGGTGGGAAACAAGCGCAAATGCGAGCTTTTAAACCAGAAGGTTAAAAGAGATGAAAAAACTGCCCAAACGGCCAACAAACTACAATTTCTGGGCCAGAAACCACTCTTGTGGTAGATAGGCTACCTAGTGCTTACCACTTCCACTGATAAGCTAGAAGGCTTCCCTATAACTTCAACTTTGCTTTCTTTCTTACTGTATTTATTCATGTATTTATTTTAGTTATTGTTTTTTGTCTTTCCGTTTGTTTGTTTGTTTGTTTGTTTGTTTTTTGATAGGGTAAGGTACTCGTCCAAAAGCTTCCATCTCAGCACTTGCCTGGGCTCAAGGAAGAAAAATATTTCCAAAAGTATGAAGCACAGCAGTCTAGAAACGTTAGAGAGAGGGTCACATCACTATGTTTAATTTTGGATAAGAGCAGAATAAACATGATATAGGCAGACATCGTTGTTGCAGTGAAATATGCAGAGGGTTAAACTACTACGTTGAAACCCTCAAGCAAAAACTTGAATCTCTTTAACAAATAAATAATACATGCTGGAAAGATAGATTTTTTTGTTATTTAATACTTCCCCATGTCTAGAATAATCTAAAATAGAGTGTTATTCTCACTTCCTTTAAGCCAAAGTTTATGATTGGATGCATGCCTATACATTCATTCTGAACATGACTTGGCTTGCCATGGTGAGAAGTACCCTAGGAAGGTGAATATTGTCAAGGTGACTGATTCATGGAGTGACTCTGCCTTTTGTGAACTCCATGTATCTCTATGTATCTATCAGAACATACAATAACTGAATATCACATTCACCTCATGAACAAATGTTAAAATTTCAGAACTTTGAAATGTTTGCATGCTTACTCAAGTAAGTATACATATAGTAAAAGAACTGTGAAGAACTTTAACCTGAAGGTTATAGCAAGTTCTAGAGAGAACAGAACATATTCATAATGTAACAGCTGTGTAATGCATTAGATTTACAATGATTAGTATATGTAAATACATGCATACAAACATTTCAAGCACAGTCAGTAATGCCATTCTAGCCTGTCAATGTACCAAAACACTTGTTCCCCTAACAAGTACCAGGCTGTTCTTAAAATATCTAAACTAGTCCTTGATTGAATGTAATGTGTTAGTCTAGTCCATGCATCAAATGCTCTCTCAGAGAACAAGTTAATACACCTTTGTTTTCTATATAATCTTCTTCATAAGTTGTCTGATGATTTTCTACTGTTTTGTCTCTAAATGCCCTTTATACCTGAATAAGGTCTCTTCTTAAATATCTGTATGATACACTGTACAAGTTCAGATATTTTAGTTTTTCACAATAACTTAAATTTTCACATCCGTGGATGCCCTTTGTATATTTCTGGTGTACTTTCTCCAGTTTATTCCTACTTTTATTCTTATAGGTTCATATGTAGGTTCATAGGTAGGTACTAGTCTGTTGGCCCTAGGCCCTATATAAGTCTAGTCAAATGGTACCATGGCTTTTGCCAACCAAGAAAATTATTTTCCTGTGCCCCTGTCAAGCAGAGCCACAGAAGTGATCCCCGGGATGAATTTCCTATCTCCCATTCAATCATCAAGATTTTTCTTGAAGAGTGCTAATGAGGAGCTTTGTTTGATATAAGGTTGACTGTGACCGTGAGGATTGCATTCATAGCTTCAGGCAGTGACAGAGGAGCTAAAAGAAGACTATTACATTAAGGTGGGTTTAGGTCTTAAAGAGATCCTAAGTTGTTATGAACTGTGTGAGTCAGAATCATGAAGCTCTGTGCTTAGGTTTACCCTGGAGCTCGGTTATGCTGTTGCTATTTATGACTTCATGTGGAAGCTCATCCTTGAGTTTTAGGACAAGAATAGAGAAATCCTCATCACTTGTAGCCAGAAAAAAATGGTAATCAGCAGAGAACAGGGTCAGAGTTGGTTTGGTCTTGAAGATTAGATGGTGTGCTCTTAGAATGAAGTTTACAGACTAGCTGGGGAAATGTGTTGTGTGATGATTTTTCTAAATATGAGTAGGGAGAAAAATACATGCCACTTCACTGGATACTGGTAAACTCATTGGCGGGTTTTGTAGATATAATTCAGTTGGGACGACAGAAGAAAAATCATACTTCTGGGATTGTTAATGATTTCTATGTTTTCAAGATTTCGGGCTGAAGAGTATGCTAGAAGAGGGACCCATATTTAATCTAGATATGGAGAATGCCTTTTCTCGATTGATTTGTTTGTGTTGCAAGGAAATGAGAAATGCTATCGCAACAGAGCAGCTACTGTTTGATTTTGTCACCGAGGTGGGTAACGCTGGTGTTCACTGAGTGGAAGTCTAGACTGACACCCGGTTACTTGTGTAAAAAATCAGCTTCTGTGAGGGTGTGTCAGTAGGTAAAGAAGGGTGGAGAAATAATATTGGATATTAGTCTAGTATTTCTGGCAAAGATCATAACTTAACTTTTATTTCAGCTGCGAAACATTTCATCAGAACACAGCTAATGAATGAGAGATTTATGTTCGTTTAGAAGGTTAATTCATATGGATCCAGTGATATCAAAAGACCTACTAATGGCTGAATCATTGATATAAATGACAGAACTGAATACATATACAGGGGGAGCGATTTAATGAAGACAGGCAAATTGAGAGGCCTGCAATACTCTAACAGAAATATGTGATTTGGAAGACAGGTTACACCCAATGTTGAAAATGGAGAATTAACTTGTAAGAAAACTGCTAAATAAGCTGACTGAAAGGCGTCAAATGAGATCAAGAGGAAGCAGTTATTGGGTAGGTTGTGACTCAGCCAATCAAAAGCTTTGGTGAAATCTGCAATGTGACCAGCAGCTAGATGCCCTGAGTCCATGGAAGTAAACGCAGAATATGAGAGGAGTAAGAGCAGTCCAAGTGTGCTTCTATGAGAAGAGAAACTATGCTATTTTCTGTGCATGGTACATCAACCCCTTACACTAGTATCTGATAATCTCTGCTTAGAAATTTTACCTCCATCATTGGCTTAGATCTACTGTTGCCTTGTCAATATTCCTATCTTTATCCCTTTCCGATGTTCCTGAATCCAGTATGAATTATTTCATTGCTCTCCAATTTCTAAATCATTCTGTCTGCAGTGTCTCACCTTCATAACATCAGCCTCATTTATTAATTGCCTAGGTATGCAGCCTATAAATAGCCCTACATGTATACAATTTCTTTGTTTTTTTATCTTGGCTCTTTCTACACCCAAGCTTATGATTTCTGCCTTGAAGTTTTGACTCAGGCCTTAAGGTACACCTTCTAGGGCAGTTTGTATGCATATGTCCACATTGTTTACAATAATCATTGTTCTGCAGGTTCTTGTAAGGTGGTTACCTTAACTTAAGTGCTTCAGTTTCTAGTGCACTTTTGCTTGAACCCTCAGTGTTCCTGGTTGCCGTCTCATAATGTAATAAGACAATAGCACTGTTATGCTTTATTTATTTTATGTGCAAACTATTTTTTTATCTGTTTTGTAACTACTGGATGAGCTCTACTAAATATCTGTGACTTTTCCAGGTTCTGCATATAATTTGTCAGGTTCCCATATCCCTCATGAACTGATGTGCACCTTCTGTGGGCAAGTTAGGAGGTCATCACAGTAAGCATGCTGTCACCTGCATGCAGACTCACCTAATGTTCCTACTCTTTTCCCGTATAACCCATCCATGATGCTCTTCCTTTTCCATTTTTAATCAGCAGCACTGCTATTACCCGTAAGAACAAGTATGGAGATATGAGGATTCCCTGGAAGGTGTCCATGTATACCCAAGAAGTCCTGTGCATTATCCATTTATCCATTGACTGTGCTCAGGAATTATTATGCAGTTTTACTTTAATACCATCCCAGATATTGACTCCAGCCATCCTGTGTTGTTTTGGGCTTTTCTGTGTAATTGTTTGTAGGGGACAGTTGCCTGATTTTTATTTTATTTTTTTACTTATGCTTTTTTACTGTTTGCTGGAAAAAAGGGATATATTGTAGGCAGGCACATTCTAGCACTCCCAAGGAGCCTCACTAGATATGACTTGAGCTGTGAATGCGAGCGATCTCACATGTTCATGCATGAAGTGAGGACATATTTAACATTTTTAGCATGATGTACATGACAAGTGCAATGGGTCAAAATAACTGCTTTATAAATTACTTCCTTTTGTCCAAGTTTATCTCAGATTAGCTAGGTGTAGTTCTGATAATAATGATTTGTATATGACTTGTGTGATATTTTTATACACTTTGACTTGATTTATTATTTTTTTCTAATTTCTGTGGATTCTATGATTATGGACTTAGATATTTTTATTTCTGTTAAAATCTTCTACATTACGTTACTTGTTGGCCATTGACAATGAATTCATTAAATGAGTATTCTATTAATGGTGAAGCATAGGAATCTTATCAAGTGTAGTAAAAGTTGCATATGGATAGACAGATAGATAGATAGATAGATAGATAGATAGATAGATAGATAGATAGATAGATAGATAGACAGACAGACATACATATAGAAAGATAGATAGATAAATAGATAGATAGATAGATAGATAGATAGATAGATAGATAGATAGATAGATAGATAGATAGATAGATGGATAGACAGATAGATAGATAGGTAGGTGACACATTATAACATGGGATACTTGTGTTCCAAATATCAAAAGCTGGGTGATTTGCTTACTATACAAATGATTGCACTTCTGCAATTGGTTTAGCATGGAAAACTGTTGTTACATA